>NC_080383.1:87307158-87403658 GCF_014773155.1 Arachis stenosperma
AAAAGCTGGGCGTTCAAAAACGCCCAGTGAAGAGGACAGACTGGCGTTTAAACGCCAGCCAGGGTACCTGGTTGGGGTTTAACGCCCCAAAAGGGTATAGTTTTGGGCGTTAAACGCCAGAATGTGCACCATTCTGGGCGTTTAACGCCAGGATGGGCACAAGGGGGAAGATTTTGTTTTTCAAATCAACTTTTTTTTTCAAGTTTTCAAAGTTTTTCAAAATCAAATCTTTTTCAAATCAAATCTTTCAATCAAATGTTTTTCAAATCAATTTCTTTCCTTTTTCAAAGATACTTGCTAACAATTAATGATTGATTGAACATTTCAAGTATGTTGCCTTTTCTGTGAGAAGGTTTAATGTTTGAATCATATCTTTTCTTGTTAGGCAAGTCATTAATTTTTAAAAATCAAATCTTTTTAAAATTGTTTTCAAATCATATCTTTTTTTTAAAATTGTTTCAATCATATTTTCTCAATCAATCTTTTTTAAAACCAATCATCTTCTTAACCTCATCTTTTTCAAAATAGTTTTTAATCAAATCTTTTTGACTTCTAATTTCAAAATCTTTTTCAAAATCACTTGATTCCTTTTCCACTGTGAGTTTTCGAAAATAATCAATCAATTTTTCAAAATGATTTTAAAAAACTTTTTAATTAATTTTCGAAATTCTCTTCCCCTCTCACATCCTTCTATTTATGGACTAACATTCCTTAATGCAAAATTCGAACTCCATCTTCTTTGATAAGTTCGAATTTTCTACTTCTGTCTTCTACTTTTCTTTTCCTCTGACACCTCAAGGAATCTCTACACTGTGACATAGAGGATTCCACATCTTCTTGATCTCTTCTCTTTCATATGAGCAGGAGCAGAGACAAAGGCATTCTTGTTGAAGCTGACCCGAACCTGAAAGGACCTTGAAGAGAAAGCTAAGAGAAGCCAAAGCACAACTCTCTTTAGGACCTGACCGAATTCTTCAAAGAAGAAGAACACATGGCAGCCGAAAACAACACAATGCCAACAATGCAAGGAAGGTGCTGGGTGACTTTACTGCCCCTACTCCCAACTTTTATGGGAGAAGCATCTCTATCCCTGCCATTGGAGCAAACAACTTTTGAGCTTAAGCCTCAATTAGTTTCTCTAATGCAACAGAATTGCAATTCCATGGACTTCCAATGGAAGATCCTCATCAGTTTTTAGCTGAGTTCTTGCAAATCTGTGACACAGTCAAGACTAATGGGGTTGACCCTGAGGTCTACAGACTGATGCTATTCCCTTTTGCGTAAGAGACAGAGCTAGAATATGGTTGGACTCACAACCTAAAGATAGCCTGGACTCTTGGGAAAAGCTAGTCAATGCCTTCTTGGCAAAGTTCTTTCCACCTCAAAAATGGAGTAAGCTTAGAGTGGAAGTCCAAACCTTCAGACAGAAGGATGGAGAACCCTCTATGAAGCTTGGGAAAGATACAAACAATTAATCAGAAAATGTCCCTCAGACATGCTTTCTGAATGGAGCATCATAGGTATTTTCTATGATGGTCTCTCTGAACTATCCAAGATGTCTTGGATAGCTCTGCTGGAGGATCTCTTCATCTGAAGAAGACCCTACAGAGGCTCAGGAACTAATTGAGATGGTTGCAAATAACCAATTCATGTACACTTCTGAAAGGAATCCTGTGAACAATGGGACAAGTCAGAAGAAAGGAGTTCTTGAGATTGATACTTGAATGCCACTGGCTCAGAATATGACTCAACAAGTCAATTTGATTTCTCAAAGTCTGTCTGGAATGCAAAATGCACCTGGCAGTACTAAGGATGCTTCATCTAAGGAAGAAGCTTATGATCCTGAGAACCCTTCATGGAAGAGTGAATTCCTAGGAGAACCCTATGGAAACACTATAATTCTTCATGGAGAATCATCCAAATTTCTCATGGAAGGATCAACAGAGACCTCAACAAGGTTTCAACAACAATAATGGTGGAAGAAACAGGTTTAGCAATAGCAAGCCTTTTCCATCGTCTTCTCAGCAACAGACAGAGAATTCTAAGCAGAACCCCTCTGACTTAGCAACCATGGTCTCTGATCTAATCAAAACCACTCAAAGTTTCATGACTGAAACAACGTCCTCCATTAGGAATTTGGAGGCACAAGTGGGACAGCTGAGCAAGAAAGTTACTGAACTCCCTCCTAGTACTCTCCCAAGTAATACAGAAGAAAATCCAAAAGGAGAGTGCAAAGCCATAACTATGGCCTAATATGGAGAGGAAAGAGAGGAGGTGGACGCCACTGAGGAAGACCTCAATGGGCGTGCACCAACCTCCTCTGAGTTCCCCAATGAGGAACCATGGGAATCTGAGGCTCAAAATGAGACCATAGAGATTCCATTGGACTTACTTCTACCTTTCATGAGCTCTGATGAGTACTCTTCCTCTGAAGAGGATGAGTATGTCACTGAAGAGCAAGTTGCTAAATACCTTGGAGCAATCATGAAGCTAAATGACAAGTTATTTGGAAATGAGACTTGGGAGAATGAACCTCCCTTGCTCACCAAAGAACTGGATGACTTGTCTAGGCAGAAATTACCTCAAAAGAGACAAGATCCTGGGAAGTTTTCCATACCTTGTACCATAGGCACCATGACCTTCAAGAAGGCCCTGTGTGACTTAGGGTCAAGAGTGAACCTCATGCCTCTCTCTGTAATGGAGAAGCTAGGGATCTTTGAGGTACGAGCTGCAAGAATCTCATTGGAGATGGCAGACAACTCAAGAAAACAAGCTCATGGACTTGTAGAGAATGTTTTGGTAAAAGTTGAAGACCATTACATCCCTACTGATTTCATAGTCCTAGAGACTGGGAAGTGCATGGATGAATCCATCATCCTTGGCAGACCCTTCCTAGCCACAGCAAAGGCTGTGATTGATGTTGATAAAGGTGAACTGATCATTCAAGTGAATGAAAAATCCTTGGTGTTTAAGGCTCAAGGATATCCCTCTGTCACCATGGAGAAGAAGCATGAAGAGCTTCTCTCAAATCAGAGACAAATAGAGCCCCCACAGTCAAACTCTAAGTTTGGTGTTGGGAGGCCACAACCAAACTCTAATTTTGGTGTTGAACCCCCACATTCAAACTCTAAGTTTGGTGTTGGGAGGTTCCCACATTGCTCTGAGTATCTGTGAGGCTCCATGAGAGCCCTCTGTCAAGCTACTGACATTAAAGAAGCGCTTGTTGGGAGGCAACCCAATGATTATATTTTATCTATTTCCCCTTGTTATTTTATGTTTTTTGTAGGTTGATAATCATAAGAAGTCACAAAATCCATTGAAAAAGCAAAAACAAAATGAAAAACAGGAAGAAAAACAGCACACCCTGGAGGAAGAACTCACTGGCGTTTAAACACCAGTGAGGCTAGCAGTTGGGCGTTTAACGCCCAGTCTGGCACCATTCTGGGCGTTTAACGCCAGAAAGGGGCACCAGACTGGCGTTAAACACCAGAAAAGGGCAAGAACCTGGCGTTAAACGCCAGGAATGGGCACCAGCCCGGCGTTTAACGCCAGAAATGACTCAAAACGTGATTTTGAGCAACATTTGGTGCAGGGATGACTTTTCCTTGACACCACAGGATCTGTGGACCCCACAGGACCCCCACCAACCCCACCACCACCCTCTCTCTTCTTCCCCCATTCACCAATCACCTCAATACCTCTTCCCCAAAAACCCTTCACCTATCAAATCCCATCTTTCTCTTCACCACTCACATCCATCCTTCACAAAACCCCACCAACCTCACCCTTCAAATTCAAACCACTTCTGTAACCACTTCTGTAAGGAATAAACCTGCAGCATCTAAGGTTGAAGAATATCAAGCCAAGATGCCTTATCCTCAGAAACTCCGCAAAGCGGAACAGGATAAGCAATTTGCCCGCTTTGCAGACTATCTAAGGACTCTTGAAATAAAGATTCCGTTTGCAGAGGCACTTGAGCAAATACCTTCTTATGCTAAGTTCATGAAGGAAATCTTAAGTCATAAGAAGGATTGGAGAGAAACTGAAAAAGTGTTTCTCACTGAAGAATGCAGTGCAGTCATTCTGAAAAGCTTACCAGAAAAGCTTCAAGATCTGGGAAGCTTTCTGATACCATGCACATTAGAAGGCACTTGCACCAAGACAGCCCTATGTGATCTTGGAGCAAGCATCAATCTAATACCTGCATCCACTATCAGAAAGCTTGGGTTAACTGGAGAAGTCAAGCCAACCAGGATCTGCCTCCAACTTGCTGATGGCTCCATTAAACATCCATCAGGCATAATAGAGGATATGATTGTCAAGGTTGGGCCATTTGCCTTTCCAACTGACTTTGTAGTGCTGGAAATAGAGGAGCACAAGAGTGCAACCCTCATTCTAGGAAGACCTTTCCTAGCAACTGGACGAACTCTCATTGATGTACAAAGAGGGGAAGTAACCCTCAGAGTCAATGAGGATGAGTTTAAGTTGAATGCTGTAAAAGCCATGCAGCATCCAGACACACCAAATGACTGCCTGGGCGCTGACATTATTGATTCTCTGGTAGAAGAGATCAATATGGCTGAAAGCCTAGAATCAGAGCTTGAGGACATCTTCAAAGATGCTCAACCTGATCAAGAAGAACTAGAGGAAGCAAAGGAATTTTCGAAAATTCCTCAGGAGGAGAATAAACCTCCCAAACCTGAACTCAAACCTCTACCACCATCCCTGAAGTACGCATTTTTGGGAGAGGGTGACACTTTTCCAGTGATTATAAGCTCTGCTTTAAATCCACAGGAAGAGGAAGCACTGATTCAAGTGCTAAGGACACACAAGATAGCTCTTGGGTGGTCCATAAGTGATCTTAAGGGCATTAGCCCAGCTAGATGCATGCACAAGATCCTGTTGGAGGATAATGCCAAACCAGTGGTTCAACCACAGAGGAGGCTAAATCCAGCCATGAAGGAGGTGGTGCAGAAAGAGGTCACTAAATTACTAGAGGCTGGAATTATTTATCCTATTTCTGATACCCCCTGGGTGAGCCCTGTCCAAGTTGTCCCCAAAAAGGGAGGCATGACAGTGGTTCATAATGAAAAAAATGAACTGGTTCCTACAAGAACAGTCACAGGGTGGCGCATGTGTATTGACTACAGAAGGCTCAATACAGCCACCAGAAAGGATCATTTTCCTTTACCATTCATAGACCAAATGCTAGAAAGACTAGCTGGTCATGATTACTACTGCTTTTTGGATGGCTATTCAGGCTACAACCAAATTGCAGTAGATCCTCAGGACCAAGAGAAGACAGCATTTACTTGCCCTTCTGGCGTGTTTGCCTACAGAAGGATGCCTTTTGGTCTGTGCAATGCACCTGCAACCTTTCAGAGGTGCATGCTCTCTATCTTCTCAGATATGGTAGAGAAATTTCTGGAAGTCTTCCTGGATGACTTCTCAGTATATGGAGACTCATTCAGCTCCTGTCTTAATCACCTAGCACTTGTCCTGAAAAGATGCCAAGAGACTAACCTGGTTTTAAACTGGGAGAAATGTCACTTTATGGTGACTGAGGGAATTGTCCTTGGGCACAAAATTTCAAGCAGGGAAATAGAGGTGGATAAGGCAAAGGTAGAGGTAATTGAAAAATTACCACCACCTGCCAATGTTAAGGCAATCAGAAGCTTTCTGGGGCATGCAGGATTTTACAGAAGGTTCATAAAGGATTTTTCGAAAATTGCAAAACCTTTAAGTAACCTGCTAGCTGCTGACACACCATTTGTGTTTGACACACAGTGTCTGCAGGCATTTGAGACCCTGAAAGCTAAACTGGTCACAGCACCAGTCATCTCTGCACCAGATTGGGCATTACCATTTGAATTAATGTGTGATGCCAGCGATCATGCCATTGGTGCAGTGTTGGGACAGAGGCATAACAAACTTCTGCATGTCATTTACTATGCTAGCCGTGTTCTAAATGATGCACAGAAGAATTACACAACCACAGAAAAAGAATTACTTGCAGTGGTTTATGCCATTGACAAGTTTAGATCCTACCTAGTGGGGACAAAGGTGATTGTGTACACTGACCATGCTGCTCTTAAATACTTACTCACAAAGCAGGATTCAAAACCCAGGCTTATCAGATGGGTGTTGCTTCTGCAAGAGTTTGATATAGAAATAAGAGACAGAAAAGGGACAGAGAACCAAGTAGCTGATCATCTGTCCCGAATAGAACCAGTAGCTGGGGCGTCCCTCCCTTCTACTGAGATCTCTGAGACTTTCCCAGATGAGCAACTCTTTGCCATTCAGGAAGCTCCATGGTTCGCAGATATTGCAAACTATAAAGCTGTGAGGTTCATACCCAAGGAGTACAGCAGAGTGCAAAGAAAGAAATTAATTTCAGATGCCAAGTACTACCTCTGGGATGAACCATATCTCTTTAAGAGATGTGCTGACGGAGTGATCCGCAGATGTGTACCCAGAGAAGAAGCACAAAGGATCCTATGGCATTGCCATGGATCCCAGTATGGAGGGCATTTTGGAAGTGAGCGAACAGCCACTAAAGTCCTCCAGTGTGGCTTCTACTGGCCTACTCTCTATAAAGATTTCCGAGAGTTTGTGCGTAACTGTGACAGTTGCCAAAGAGCTGGTAACCTGCCTCACGGATATGCCATGCCTCAACAAGGGATATTAGAGATAGAATTGTTTGATGTATGGGGGATTGACTTCATGGGGCCGTTCCCACCATCATACTCAAACACTTACATTCTGGTGGCGGTGGACTATGTATCTAAGTGGGTAGAAGCAATTGCTACACCCACTAATGATACCAAGACTGTGCTAAAATTCCTCCAGAAATACATCTTCAGCAGATTTGGTGTTCCCAGAGTACTAATCAGTGATGGGGGCTCTCATTTCTGCAACAAACAGCTATACTCTGCTATGGTTAGATATAGAATTAGCCATAAAGTGGCGACTCCGTATCATCCACAGACAAATGGGCAAGCTGAAGTCTCTAACAGAGAGCTAAAAAGAATCCTAGAACGGACTGTAATAGCCCGAAGAAAGGATTGGGCAAAGAGCTTGGATGATGCTCTGTGGGCATACAGAACAGCATTCAAGACTCCTATAGGAACCTCTCCATACCAACTGGTGTATGGGAAGGCCTGTCATTTGCCTGTGGAACTGGAACATAAAGCCTACTGGGCAACCAGATTCCTAAACATGGATGCTCAGTTAGCTGGAGAAAAGAGATTACTCCAGCTAAATGAACTAGAGGAGTTCAGACTCAATGCCTTTGAAAATACAAAAATTTATAAGGAAACGGCAAAGAAGTGGCATGACAAGAAGTTGTCAACCAGAGTCTTTGAGCCAGGACAAAAAGTTCTGCTCTTCAACTCTAGGCTCAAATTGTTTCCAGGAAAACTCAAATCCCGGTGGAGGGGTCCGTATGTGATCACAGGAGTGTCACCATATGGATATGTTGAGCTTCAGGATATTGATTCTGACAGAAAGTTCATTGTTAACGGACAGAGAATCAAGCATTATCTTGAAGGCAATCTTGAGCAGGAATGCTCAAAACTGAGACTTGAGTGATTCTCAGTGAAGGTCCAGCTAAAGACAGTAAAGAAGCGCTTGCTGGGAGGCAACCCAGTCATTAGGAGGTTATATGATTTGTTCTTACAGAGGCAAGTATCAAAAATGAAGGAATTCACAGAGTTACAGAAGGATTCAGCTCAAAAAGCAGAGAATATGAGTTTACTGGCGAAAAAACGCCAGTAAGGGGCATTTTGGGCGTTAAACGCCAGAATGGGTACCATTCTGGGCGTTTAATGCCAGGAATGGTGCCATTTTGGGCGTTAAACGCCAGAATGGGCACCATTCTGGGCGTTTAACGCCAGGTGTGCAGCATCCTGGGCGTTTTGGAAAAACGCCCAGTGATAAAGGATTTCTGGTGTTTAACGCCAGCCAGGGCACCTGGCTGGGCGTTAAACGCCCAAAAGGGGCATCAATTGGGCGTTAAACGCCAGAATGGGTGCCAGTCTGGGCGTTTAACGCCAGAAAGGTGGGGGGACCACAATTTCGTTTTCAACTCAAATTTTTTCAAACTTTCCTTTTCTTTACCATACTCTTCTACATAAATGCACTTCAACCTCTCATCATTCACTTTCAAATCTTCACAAATCAAAACCATTCTTCAAATCTATTTCAAATTAATCCCAAATCTTCTTCAAAAACTCACCCTTTTCTCAAATCCTTTCCATATCTTCTCAAATTTTCTTTCAAATTCTTATTTTTTTCGAAATTTCTTCTCCCCACCCTTATAAATACACGTTTGGCTCCCTCACTCCACCACACCATTCGAATTTCCTCTTCCTCCCCCTCTCTTCTCTCTTTTCTTTTGCTTGAGGACAAGCAAAACTCTAAGTTTGGTGTGCTTTTCCGTGATCACTAAGCCAAGATTCATCAATATCATGGCTCCTAAGGGAAAACAAACCAATTTAAGAGGCAAGAAAGAGAATAATCCAAAGAATCTTTGGAATCAAGAGAAGTTCTTAACCAAAGAACATGAAGACCATTATCACAAAATAATGGGTCTGAGGTCAGTGATCCCGGAAGTGAAGTTTGATCTGAAAGAAGATGAATATCCGGGGATCCAAGAGCAAATTCGAAACAGAGGATGGGAAGTTCTAACCAATCCTGAGACAAAGGTTGGAAGGAACATGGTTCAGGAATTCTACTCAAATCTGTGGCTGACAGATAAGCAGAGAATGACTGGAACCGCTTACCATACCTATAGAACCATGGTCAGAGGGAAAGTTATGTACTTCCATCTGGACAAAATAAGAGAAATCTTCAAGTTGCCTCAACTGCAAGATGATCCTGACTCCTTCAATAGGAGGATGGTGAGAGTAGATAAGGGGTTGGATCAAGTTCTAGAGGACATATGCCTCCCTGGAACTAAGTGGATAACCAATTCTAAGGGTGTCCCAAACCAACTCAAGAGGGGAGACCTCAAACCAATTGCAAGAGGTTGGCTAGACTTTATTGGGCGTTCCATATTGCCTACTAGCAACCGTTCTGAGGTTACAATCAAGAGAGCAGTGATGATTCATTGCATTATGCTTGGAAAAGAAGTGGAGGTTCATCATGTGATTGCCTGTGAGATTTACACAATTGCAAATAAAAATTCCACTGAAGCCAAACTGGCTTACCCAAGCTTAATCTCCTTGCTCTGTAAAGAGGCTGGCGTGAAGATGGGAGTAGATGAATTCATACCCATTGAACATCCAATCACCAAGAAGTCAATGGAAGGACAAATGCAAGAAAACTCTATCAAAAGGAGGGCGCAGGAGTTCCTCCCTGAATTTCCTGAAATTGGCTACTGGGCCAGCCTAGAAGCATCTATCACCAAGTTGCAAGAAACTATGGAGCAACTTAGGGAAGAACAGCAGAATCAGAACTGCATGCTCTGCAAATTGCTGAAGGAACAAGAGAAGCAGGGGCGTGAAATCCAAGAGATGAAACGCCAAAAGCTCTCCTCTCAAGCTGAGGGAGCATCCACTTCTCAAAATCAAGGTTGTTGAGTCCTAACTCTGTGAAAACCTCTATCATTAGGAGCCTATTTTTTTTTGCCGTTTTTTTTGTTTTTCTATTTTTAGTTTCATCTTATATCTATTTCCTGAGTCTTGTTCTTAATTCATAATTAATAAAATTTAAAGTTTATGCCTTAAAAGCTGTGAATGTCCTATGAATCCATCACCTCTCTTAAAAGAAAAATGCTTTAATCACAAAAGAACAAGAAGTACAAGATTTTGAAATTTATCTCTGAAACTAGTTGAATTAGTTTGATGTGGTGACAATACTTTTTGTTTTCTGAATGAATGCTTGAACAGTGCATATGTCTTTTGAATTTGTTGTTTTAAGAATGTTAAAATTGTTGGCTCTTGAAAGAATGAGGAGAAAGAGAACTGTTATTGAGGATCTGAAAAATCATCAAATTGATTCTTGAAGCAAGAAAAAGCAAAAAAAAAAATATTTCGAAAAAAAAAAGAGAGAGAAGAGAAAAAGAAAAAAGAAAGAAATAAAGTTGTGAACCAAGGTAAAAAGAGTGTGCTTAAGAACCCTGGACACCTCTAATTGGGGACTCTAGCAAAGCTGAGTCACAATCTAAAAAGGTTCACCCAATTATGTGTCTGTGACATGTATGTATCCGGTGGTAATACTGGAAGACAGAGTGCTTTGGGCCACAGCCAAGACTCATACACTAGCTATGTTCAAGAATCATTATACTTAACTAGGAGAATCAATAACACTATCTGAGTTCTGAGTTCTCATAGATGCCAATCATTCTGAACTTCAAAGGATAGAGTGAGATGCCAAAACTGTTCGGAGGCAAAAAGCTACTAGTCCCGCTCATCTAATTGGAACTATGTTTCTTTGATATTTTGGAGTCTATAGTATATTCTCTTCTTTTTATCCTATTTTGATTTTTAGTTGCTTGGGGACAAGCAACAATTTAAGTTTGGTGTTGTGATGAGCGGATAATTTATACGCTTTTTGGCATTGTTTTTAGTATGTTTTTAGTATCTTTTAGTTAGTTTTTAGTATATTTTTATTAGTTTTTAGTTAAAATTCACTTTTCTGGACTTTACTATGAGTTCGTGTGTTTTTCTGTGATTTCAGGTATTTTCTGGCTGAAATTGAGGGTCCTGAGCAAAAATCTGATCCAGAGACCAAAAAGGACTACAGATGCTGTTGGATTCTGACCTCCCTGCACTCGAAGTGGATTTTCTGGAGCTACAGAAGCCCAATTGGCGCGCTCTCAACGGAGTTGGAAAGTAGACATCCTGGGATTTCCAGCAATATATGATAGTCCATACTTTGCCCAAGATTTGATGGCCCAAATCGGCGTAGCAATTCGGCCTCAGAAATTCCAGCGTTAAACGCCGGAACTGGCATAAAACTTGGAGTTAAACGCCCAAACTGGCATGGAAGCTGGCGTTTAACTCCAGAAAAGGTCTCTACACGAAAATGCTTCATTGCTCAGCCCAAGCACACACCAAGTGGGCCCGGAAGTGGATTTTTCTGTCATTTACTCATTTCTGTAAACCTTAGGATACTAGTTTACTATTAATAGGACCTTTTGACATTGTTCCTGTATCTCATGACATTCTTACACGTTTCTTTGTGTACATTCCACGGCATGAGTCTCTAAACCCCATGGTTGGGGGTGAGGAGCTCTGCTGTGTCTTGATGGATTAATGCAATTACTACTGTTTCTTATTCAATCATGCTTGCTTCAATTCTAAGATATCACTTGTTCTTAACCCGGATGAATGTGATGATCCGTGACACTCATCATCATTCTCAACTATGAACATGTGCCTGACAACCACCTCTGTTCTATCTTAGATTGAGTAGATATCTCTTGGATTCCTTAACCAGAATCTTCGTGGTATAAGCTAGAACTGATGGCGGCATTCAAGAGAATCCGGAAGGTCTAAACCTTGTCTGTGGTATTCTGAGTAGGATTCAATGACTGAATGACTGTGACGTGCTTCAAACTCCTGAAGGCGGGGCGTTAGTGACAGACGCAAAAGAATCACTGGATTCTATTCCGGCCTGATTGAGAACCGACAGATGGATAGCCGTGCCGTGACAGGGTGTGTTGAACATTTCCAATGAGAGGATGGGAGGTAGCCACTGACAACGGTGAAACCCTACATACAGCTTGCCATGGAAGGAGCCTTGCGTGTTTGATGAAGAAGACAGTAGGAAAGCAGAGATTCAGAAGATGGAGCATCTCCAAAACCTCAACCTATTCTCCACTACTGCAATACAAGTAACCATTTCATGTTCTTTTGCTTTTTACAATCAATCTTGATAATTTCTGATATCCTGACTAAGATTTACAAGATAACCATAGCTTGCTTCAAGCCGACAATCTCCGTGGGATCGATCCTTGCTCACGCAAGGTATTACTTGGACGACCCAGTGCACTTGCTGGTTAGTTGTGCGGGATTACAAAAGTGTGATTGCAATTTCGTGCACCATCAACCACCTCTTAGCTTGATCTTTTACAGCAAATGGAAATAGTAATAATCTGTAGACATCCTGATCCACCTCTTTATCACATACTGTGTCAGCAATTTGTAAGAACTCTGCCAGAAACTCAGTAGGTTCTTCTTGTGGAAGACCGGAATACTGGCAATTTTGCTGCACCATGATAATGAGTTGAGGATTTAGCTCAAAGCTGCTTGCTTTAATGGGAGGTATACAGATGCTACTCCCATATGCAGCTGTAATGGGGTTAGCATATGACCCCAGAGTCCTTCTGGACTGCTCACTTCCACTTAGGTCCATGATGAAGAAAGGGAGATGATATGGATTGCAAGTAGATTAATTTTTTTTTTTTTGAATGAGTAACCGAAAATAGTAAAATAAATTAAATGGAAAATAAAATAAAGATTCGAAAACCAAAAGAGAATAAAATCAAAACAAATTGAAGACTAAATTAATTAATTACTCAAAAAGATTTAGGAATTAGCAATTAAAAAGATATGATTGAAAATTATTTTGAAAAAGATTTGATTTTTTTTTGAAATAAGGAAAGAGAAAAACAACAAACTGACACCAAACTTAAAATTTTTAGAAAATCAAGCACAAATTTTCGAAAATTTTAAAGGAAAACACAAAGAAGACACCAAACTTAGAATTTTGAAAGATCAAGAAAGGACTAAGAACATGCAAATTCGAAAAATTAAAAGAAAACAAAGGCATGCAATTGACACCAAACTTAAAATATGAAACTAAATTCAAATAAAAGACTCTAAACCAACAAAAATGAAACCGTCCTAATCTAAGCAACAAGATAAACGGTCAATTGTCCAAACTCCCCGGCAACGGCGCCAAAAACTTGGTGCACGAAATTGCAATCACACTTTTGCAATTCCGCACAACTAACCAGCAAGTGCACTGGGTCGTCCAAGTAATACCTTACGTGAGTAAGGGTCGATCCCACGGAGATTGTCGGCTTGAAGCAAGCTATGGTTATCTTGTAACTCTTAGTCAGGATATCAATAATTCTCAGGTTTAATTGTGAAAAGTAAAAGAACATGAAATAAATACTTGTTTTGCAGTAATGGAGAACAGGTTGAGGTTTTGGAGATGCTCTATCTTCTGAATCTCTGCTTTTCTACTGTCTTCTTCTTCATACACGCAAGGGTCCTTCCATGGCAAGCTGTATGTAGGGTTTCACCGTTGTCAATGGCTACCTCCCATCCTCTCAGGGAAAATGTTCAACGCGCTCTGTCACAGCACGGCTAATCATCTGTCGGTTCTCAATCAGGTTGGAATAGAATCCAGTGATTCTTTTGCGTCTGTCACTAACGCCCAGCCTTCAGGAGTTTGAAGCTCGTCATAGTCATTCAATCCTTGAATCCTACTCAGAATACCACAGACAAGGTTTAGACCTTCCGGATTCTCTTGAATGCCGCCATCAATTCTAGCTTATACCAAGAAGATTCTGATTAAAGAATCCAAGAGATATCTACTCAATCTAAGGTAGAACGGAGGTGGTTGTCAGGCACATGTTCATAGATGAGAATGATGATGAGTGTCACGGATCATCACATTTATCAAGTTTAGGAACAAGTGATATCTTAGAATAGAAGCAAGCGTGATTGAATAAAAAACAGTAGTGATTGCATTAATCCATCAAGACACAGCAGAGCTCCTCACCCCCAACCATGGGGTTTAGAGACTCATGCCGTAGAAGATATAATAAGAAACGTGTAATGTGTCATGAGGTAGAGATACAATGTCAAAAGGTCCTATTAATAGTGAACTAGTAACCTAGGATATACAGAAATGAGTAAATGACGTAAAAATCCACTTCCGGGGTCCACTTGGTGTGTGCTTGGGCTGAGCACTGAAGCTTTCATGTGTAGAGACTTTTTCTGGAGTTAAACACCAGCTTTTGTGCCAGTTTGGGCGTTTAACTCCAATTTTTGTGCCAGTTCCGGCGTTAAACGCCGGGAATTCTGAAGCTGATTTGCAACACCGGTTTGGGCCATCAAATCTCGAGCAAAGTATGGACTATTATAAATTGCTGGAAAGCCCAGGATGTCTACTTTTCAACGTAATTAAGAGCGCGCTAATTGGGCTTCTGTAGCTCCAGAAAATCTACTTTGAGTGCAGGGAGGTCAGAATCCAACAGCATCTGCAGTCCTTTTCAGCCTCTGAGAGATTTTTGCTCAGATCCCTCAATTTCAGCCAGAAAATACCTGAAATCACAGAAAAACACACAAACTCATAGTAAAGCCCAGAAAAGTGAATTTTAACTAAAAACTAATAAAAACATGCTAAAAACTAACTAAAATGTACTAAAAACATACTAAAAATAGTGCCAAAAAGCGTATAAATTATCCGCTCATCATCGGCTTGAAGCAAGCTATGGTCATCTTATAAATCTCAGTCAGGCGGATTCAAATGGTTATAGAGTTTTAATAATTAAAAGATAAATAGAATGTAAAATAAAGATAGAGATACTTATGTAAATCATTGGAGGGAATTTCAGATAAGTGTATGGAGATGCTTTATCCCTCTTGAATCTCTGCTTTCCTACTGCCTTCATCCAATCCTTCATACTCCTTTCTATGACAAGCTGTATGTAGGGCGTCACCGTTGTCAATGGCTACTTCCCATCCTCTCAGTGAAAAAGGTCCTCTACGGTTTTCTGCATGGCTAATCAGCTGTTGGTTCTCGATCATGTAGGAATAGGATTTACTATCCTTTTGCGTCTGTCACCATGCCCTACAGTCGCGAGTTTGAAGCTCGTCACAGTCATCACGTCCCAGATCCTATTCGGAATACCATAGACAAGGTTTAGACTTTCCGGATCTCAAGAATGCTTCCAATAGATTCTAGCTTATACCACGAAGACTCTGATCTCACGGAATGGAAGGCTCGGTTGTCAGGCGAGGCAACCATGCATCGTGGGTCAGAAATCCAAGAGATACACACTCTAGCTTTCGCAGGTAGAACGGAAGTGTTTGTCAGGCACGCGTTCATAAGTGAGAATAGTGATGAGTGTCACGGATCATCTCATTCATCAGGTTGAAGTGCGAGTAAATATCTTAGAATAAGAATAAGCATGAATTGAATAGAAAACAGTAGTAATTGCATTAATACTCGAGGAACAGCAGAGCTCCACACCTTAATCTATGGTGTGTAGAAACTCCACCGTTGAAAATACATAAGTGAAAATAGGGTAGGCATGGCTGAATGGCCATCCTCCTAAAACGTGAACAATAGTTCAAAGATGTTCCAAAGATCTAGAGATATGAATACACTAGTAAAAATTCTATTTATACTAAACTAGTTACTAGGGTTATAGGAATGAGTAAATGATGCAGAAATCCATTTCTGGGCCCACTTGGTGTGTGCTTGGGCTGAGCATTGAAGCTTTTATGTGTAGAGGTCTTCCTTGGAGTTGAACGCCAGTTTGTAACTTGTTTCTGGCGTTTATCTCTGCTTTGCAACTTGTTTCTTCCATTTAACGCAAGAATAGAGTAGAAAGCTGGCGTTAAACGCCAGTTTGCATCGTCTAAACTTGGGAAAAGTGTGGACTATTATATATTTCTGCAAAGCCCTAGATGTCTACTTTCCAAAGCAGTTGAGAGCGCGCCATTTGGACTTCTGTAGCTCAAAAAATTCTATTTCGAGTGCAGGAAGGTCAGAATCCAACAGCATCAGTAGTCCTTAGTCAGCCTCTGAAGCAGATTTATGCTTAGATCCCTCAATTTCAGCCAAAAAATATATGAAATCACAGAAAAATACTCAAACTCATAGTAAAGTCTAGGAATGTAAATTTTACTTAAAAACTAATAAAAATATACTAAAAAGTAATTAAAACATACTAAAAACTATATAAAAACAATGCCAAAAAGCGTATAAATTATCCACTCACCAGGGAGCCAATGAAGCAGTGGAGAAGGACTTGATTGACGAGACCAGAAAGTTGGCTCATTTGTCTGAAACAACATTAAAGCAAAGAATAGCCCTAAAGTACAACTCCAACGTACTGAAGAGGAATTTTAAACCTAGTGACTTGGTTTTACAGTGCAACGATGTAGGCCAACCGATCCCGAGAGAAGGCAAGCTAGCGGCTAACTAGAAAGGCCCGTACAGAGTAAAGGAAGTTGTTTTAATTATCTCACTTTACATGGATTTTTACCATTTTAACATTTCAATTATATGAATTTTGCTTTACTTTGTATGATTCGCGTACCAGTTATTTTACCTTTTGTTTGCACAATTAATAACACCACAACATCTCGGGACTGATCATCCCGAGAGCTACCCAGACCATAACAACTACGCAACGGCTATGAAAGTGTATGCCATATAATTAAAGTGGTCAAGGGTAGCCACAGCTCGGCTCGACAGTTAATCGTTTAAAACGAAACAGTAAACAGTTTACAAAAGTACCAAGATGTTCAAAACATACAAAACAAAACACCACAACGGCCCAAAAAAGTACAAATATTCCACAAAGTTACTTCCTCGGGAGGTTGACAATCTTGCTATCCTTAATGGTCTTGAAGGCGCCAACAGCTGAGACATCAAAGTCAGGAGCCGGCAATTTCACCTGCGCCCTGATCGCCTCCTCGATAGCCCCAATGGCGTTCCGAGCATGCTTCACAGTCTCTTTGTTTTTCTTCTTCAGCTCGGCGGCCTCGACCTTAGTGGCATTTTCCAACGAGACAGCATCAGCAAATTTCTTGTTTAGTTCTTCTGCCCGTCCTCGAGCAGCATTGACCTGGCTCTCTAGAGTAAGCTTCCTTTCGGTGAGACGAGCAACCATCGCATCGAACTCCTTCACCTTCGCCTCGGATTCGGCCAGTTGAGTCTTCACTAACGTCACTTCTGCCTTCAACTTGTACACAGATTGGAAGGCCGCCTGCAGCTTACCCTCTAGGGTTCGCCCACCAGCCAAACTGGGCTCCGCCTTCCTCGCTATTGTAGTAGCCCGAAGTAGGGTACGATATACCTACTTTGCTTGTGAAGCAAGGTCCCCACCATGAAAGAACTCCTCAGTACCAGGTAGGAGGATGTGAATCAATGAAGTTCGTCCCAGCATCGAAGTTCCTTTCCATTACGGTGAACACCCGCTCTAGGCTCGAGGTTGATTTCCTCTTCCTAGGATTTTTACGAATGGTGACCTCAGAACCTGCCTCCTCTTCCAGAACCTCCGGTTGGGGGTCAGACCAGCACTTGTGCCGATCACCTTTCCTTGAGGAGGTTGGGACTGCACCTCGAGAGTTGAAGAGAGTGAAGCATCGTTGGTGCGAGTGGTAGAGCTATCGTCGCTATTTCCAGGAAGGAACATCGAAAACAAATTATCAAGTCCAACTTGTTCACCAGCCATGGACACTGAAACAAGGAAACATATAAGAGTTCGTTAAGCAAGACACTAAGTAAGCAAACAAATCGAACATAAGAGACGGGAAAACTACGGCCAACGGACTACTCACCTATGTAGCTCCTACCCATCTCACGATCACCCATTAAGAGGTGAGGGTTGACGTTGTTTCTACTAAAAATAGCCAACAACACGTCAGCTATGTTCTTGTTTTCTTGGGTCAAACCTTTATATGTCACCTTCGTAAAGGCATTATACCCAGCCCCGAAACTCTAGTAGGTCGGGATACGGAGCTCCCCTTCTAAGGTTACCCAAAAGGGGTGTTAGCCTTCCACAGGCCGTACTTTAAAGTATTTTTTCTTGAAGACATGAAATGAATCTTCGAACATCCCGAAGATCCGTCTACCTTGGGCAGCCCAGAAGGACATGTATCCTTTTTTATGCCTCCTTTCTTTTGAAGGATTCGTCAAAAGAAAGAACCATATAAAGACTTCCACGGAGATCGGTAGCTCTAAATACTCGCATACCATCTAAAAACACCTGACGGAAGCCCAGCTGTTCGGGTGCAATTGCGACAGTGCCACATCACGCCGATTCAGAATTGCCATCACAAACGGGGAGAAGGGGAGGCAAACCCCCAAGCTAGTGAACATCGACTTGTACACCCATAGCCAGTCGGTAACCCGAAGGGTGTTCAAGTTAATGTGGCATATTCGCTCTTGATCTCCAGGAACGAACGCGTAGTAGCGCTCCTCCTCGGGAGTCCCTTCGCAAATCAGGTCAAAGCGACAGAATTCCTCAAGCTCCTCGAGGGTCATCCTGGACGGATGATCCTTTACATCTGAGGTAACCCAGGCGTAACAGTCTACGGGGGGCCTCAGAAGAGGGCGTTGCGCCATACCTACAGTGGGGCAGCACTCGAAGTCAGACCAAGAGGTTGGGGGCTCAGAAGAAGCAAAAACTAGCACTAAAGCCTACTGGACGAAAATCTAATGGCGATCTAATATCGAATGACAAATCAAAAACAAACAATGCACCTAAAATGGTACCCCTTCTAGCAACTACCTAATGAAAGCTACATTGGTTCAAGCAAAAATGGACTAAAGCAAAATGAAAGTGGCATGCAATCATAGAATGAAACAGTAAGAGCAGCAAAGGAATGTGAAGCACTTACATGAGAAATATGCATAAAGAAAGCAATAGTCAGATAGTGAACTGTGCGCAGGAATTCTTTCGAGAGCAATCCAAAGAATGAAGCAGCAAAAATAAGCAGGTACGGGAGTGAGTGGAGAATGAAGGGATAATGAAGAAAAGTAGTTTTGAGAAAACTGGAATAGTAACCGTCAAAGATGAAAGCGCGAAAAGACAAGGGTATAATGGTCATTTCCTCTGACCCTTCAAATTAGTCATAATGGGCATTAAATTCCCCGTGCGAAGAACGAGGCGATGGTTGACGTTCCCCAGGAGCAGATAAGGGGTACTCGCGTGTAGGGGGCATGCCCCTGCTACGGGCAGCCGGCTTATCGGGAACTACACATAAAGGGGAGTTGAGAAAAATGCACCAGCCACGGCTCTCGCTCCCGTGACTAACGCATTGGGGGTGCTTAGTGTGCAGAATCCCACACTTCCGTACAACTGAACCAGCAAGTACATTAGGTCGTCCAAGTAATACCTGAGAGAGTCAGAGTCGATCCCACGAATATTGTGGTTTGAAGTAAGCTATGGTTATCTTGTAGATCTTAGTCAGGTGGATAGAAGAGTTGTTGGATTTGGTTAAACGCATAAAAGGAATTAAAGATGGAGTTACTAGGTTTGATTATTATCAATGATAAAAGATAGTAAAGGCTTGGAGATGCTTTGTTCTTCTGGATTAATTATGGTCTTACTGTCTTCTTCAACTATGAATGCTTTCTTCTATGGCAGGCTGTATATGATTAATGCCGGTTGAGAGGTTGCCAATGCTCCTCCAGATCTAAACCCAGGGTTAGTGTGGATCCATTCTGATTGAGGGTAAAGCTCCTACAGTCCAGTCTCCTTAATGATCCTACTTAAAATGCCACAGAAAAGGTCGAATCTTCCGAATCAGAGAATATTGCGCCTTTGGATTCTAGCCTCTACCATAAAGACTCTAATCTCCCCATACCTCGGCTGAACTGATATTTCGAGAAGTCCCCAACGAACTCGTGGATTGGCCGTCTAAGAGATGTATAATCAAACTGGTGGTTCAATGCTTTCCAATTACGTAGTCACACGAACCCAAGAAGAACACGGGTGGTTGTTAGGCATGCGATCTTAGAATGAAAAACGAAGATAGATCTTAGAATAGAAAATCAAACACGGATTGAAAGGAAATAGTAATACTTTTATTAATCCATAAAACTCAGCAGGGCTCCTCCCATCAGCCTAGGAGATTTAGAAACTCATACTGATAGAAAGTGCAATGTAAAATTCGAAATATGCTAGAAGAGATCCTAAACAAGTGTGATCGTCTCCCTTTAATATTAAACTAATGACTAAGGATTACATAAAAAGGGTAAAACAATCTTTTAGTGATAAAATCCACTTCTGGGGCCGACTTGGTGAGTGTTTCGGCTGAACTTTGATTATATCCACGTACTAGGAGGCCTCTAGAGCATTGAACTCTGGCTAGGGGGTCTTTTATGGGCGTTGGATGCTGGTCTCTTCTCCTTTGGGCACTGGACGCTAGAATAGGGCAGGAGACTAGCATTGGACGCCAGTTTTAGGCCTTCAATTCTGAAGCAAAGTATGGATTATTATACTTTGATGGAAAGCTCTAGATGTTAGCTTTCCATAGCAATTTAGAACGCTCCATTTGAACTTCTGTAACTCCAGAAAATCTCTTTTGATTGCAAGGAGGTCAGCTCCGAACAGCATCTGCAGTGCTTTCTCTGTCTCTGAATCAGACTTTTGCTCTAGCACCTCAATTTCTGCCAGAATTTACCTGAAATTGCATAAAAATACACAAACTCAAAGTAGAATCTAAAAATGTGAATTTTGCACTAAAACCTATAAAAACTTAATAAAAGTTATACAAAACATACTAAAAACTATATGAAAATGATGCCAAAAAGTGTATAAAATATGCGCTCATCAGCACTGTTCCGGCCCAGCCTATTAACCTTGAACTAAGGTTCGGGCGTCCGCCCGACCCGGTGGGTTAACAGGGCCCAACCAAGCAGCGACCCGAGTGGCATTTCCTTCTGCGTGAACCTGGACAGCTGGAGTGGAAGCTTCTAAGAAAGAGGGTCTGCCTGTATAGGATCCACGTTGGTATAGACTATATAAGGGAAGGTCCTACCCCTCCCCCAGTTACGTCACCTATGCTAAAATAAACTTTTGCCTCATACGGATATTGACTTGGGCGTCAGAGTCCTTTTGCAGGTGGACCTCTCCTCACATACACAACTTGGTAACCCAAAAGAACTATGCGTCAGGGCTCATCTACACCCATCTCCTAGTCGCTCCACCTTTCTTACCTTTAGATCCGACTTGTTTAACAAGCGAACAACCGAACAGTTTTTTTATTAAAAATCTTTTTTATCATTTAATACATCTGAACACACAAAAAATGTTTTGAAAAAAAATTAAAAAATGACAACAAATTGGTTGAGAATTGAATGGTCGGTACTCGGGAGGAAATGCCAAACTTCGAAGATTTTGATGCGAAAGAAAGAAGAGGGAGAAAGGATTGGTAAAGGGTCCACGTAGGCACATGCATGCATATATAATTGAGCCAGTACGACTACGCGGAAAAGAAGAGTAGATATTTTCATCAAACTTAAAAAAAAAAAAAAATAATAAGTATAGGAAATGAGTGGATACTAATTAGTCAAGAGTTGATTTTTCAAAAGCATTCAATTATTTGATAGCTCGTGCGTCGGTTCAAGCTGGCACCGGGCAGAGTTCATCAATAGTTTCATATTAAAAAAAGGAAAAGTATAGGATACCAACATATTATCTGTCAACTTCTGCCAACTCTTATTTATATTTGTGTTTTATAAAAGTGTATTTGTAGATGTGTCTAATAATTAATATATTTTAAATACATATATAAAGAGACACATCCAGAAAATATATATAAAGACACTTCTATTAAACACAGTTATAAAAAAGATATTTTTATTAGACACATCCACGAACACACTTCCATGAAACACAATTATAAATAAGAGTTGGCAGAAGTTGACAGATATGCTGTTGGTAACGT
Organism: Arachis stenosperma; assembly: GCF_014773155.1. NCBI lineage: Eukaryota > Viridiplantae > Streptophyta > Magnoliopsida > Fabales > Fabaceae > Arachis > Arachis stenosperma. Next base: position 87,328,809 of record NC_080383.1, read on the forward strand.
AGCGGAACCGTTAAAAAAAAAAACAAAGCATTCAATGATAGCATTAATTTCTCAGACTACAAAGTTTTTAAGGTTTTATCTTTAATAAATGCATAGTGAAATTATTGAAAATTTTAAATTTTCCAATTAGGATTTTTCTATACTTAACACCAAATGTCGTTCACAAAGCTTCTTTAAAAAGAACCCGAACTCATTTAACTTTTACTTAATTTCTTATCTTACAAAAAACCTCATATAAATAAATATAACTCTGAAGTGAACGAAAGATAAATTGGTTTGTATGTAATAATTATCAGTTGCATTTTTCCGTAGAATTTTCCAAGTCAACATGCACAAATTGGTTGCCAATGACTTTAGTTAACCCTCTCTCTAAATCCTGAAAGATATAGATATGCATGTCGGGACAAATTCCAAAATTTCGTCGGATAGTATTAGTATACTTCATGAAAAATTTCAGAATAGAAGTTGGAATTTACTTGTGAATATTAAAAGCCTTAAAGATGCTTATTCATGAAATCATATATATCTTAATCAAGGATGTTTGTCATATAAAGAAAAGGATATGTTTGCCATGCAAGAAAAGATGCGTTATTTAATCAAAACACGTGTTGTCACTTATTAAAAAACACGAGTATGAAAATTTAAGGTAGGAAAATGTGCATTCTGATAGAATAAACTAAAGAGAATTAGTTAGTGCTTAAGATGCTACTGTTAGTTAGTTAGTTTATAATGCAGGATAAGTTAGCTAATTAGTTTAGTATATGTGATTCACAATATGATAGTTGGCTTTATTCTTATTATAAATAGTTAAAATTTAACTAATTTTGTAACTAACTTTTACTTAGCTCCGCACAAAATAAATTTAGAATTAGTCTTTTCTCTTTTCTTCTTCAATTCTCCTTTTTTTTTTCTTTGTTTGAACTTAATACTTTTCATGGTATCAAAGTTTTTCAATAGTAGATAACAATCTATTTGCTAAAAACTCAGTAAATCAATCAAATACAACTCCAACAAATACAACTCCAAATTTTACTTCTTCACTAATTTTACTTCTTTATTAATTTTGTCTCGTCGCCAATTCTGTTAATGGATTCTTAATAGCAGAACAATATTGAGTCAATTTTGAAACGTTAGGGACTTAAATAGGACGACTGAAATGTTAGAAAAAACTTTAGGACTTACCCCAAACGTTGGGGACAAAAACGATACTTTACTCTTTAAAAGTTGTTCATTGCTGTTGTTTTTCTAGTTTTTAAAACTGTAGAGCAGTTATAGTTTTTTCATTATTACTGAAGCTAGACAAATAAAAAAATTATGATCTTTAGTTTGTTAGAAATATTAGTACGAGACTCTCACTTGGACATAAAATTTGCATAATTTCGAGTTCATTTAATATTTTAAAAATAGAATGGAAGTTAGGCAGCCAAGGTTGTTTTGATGACAGCTTTTGGTATGAGATTTAAAAATAGATTTTTATATTATTGTCAGATATTTTTGAAAATATTAAAAGAAAAAACTGTTGTGATATTTTAAATAATCTTTTGATAAAGAGATAATTGATTTATTTTGAAGTTTTAGCAGAGGATGAAAAATCAAATCGGTTCAATATATACTTAATGAATTTATGCTTGGAACATGTTAGTTATTCATATAATTTAAGTAACTTTTAAGTTATAAAGAAACTGGAATAAATTAAAATGTATGAGTTAAAAAGAGAATTTTGCCTTAATAAAGACCGAGTAAGAAAAATAAAATCTGAATGAGAATGATAATTGATGATGAACAATGAAAATGATTGAGATTATTGTTTACCTGCTAAAAACGTGTAGAGATATTGTTTGACTTAGAGAACGAGCTGAGATGATTATTTACTTGCTAAAAACGAGCAGAGATATGGTGGTGAGTTCACTGAGATTTGCTTTTCAGGGATACAACGGCCAGTCTGGGGTGATGGTCGCACCTGTAAGATAGTGTCCTTACAGAGGTTTGTCATGACCTACAACAGCCAGAGAAAGTTGCACCTATAAGACAAATGTTGCTTATAGAGGTTATGTCCAGTATATATGGACTAGAGAGAGTTGCACCTGTAAGATAGAGGTTGTTTACTTGCCGGGTTATGTCGGGAATGGATAGAAACTGACAATTGAGCTTATTACCTGCACTAGAGCTAGACATTCGTCATATGCATTTGTATGACCTATTTGAGTGTGCTTGTACTATGTGTTACTTTATTTATATTATTTTATTGTTTGATTGATGTGTGCATTGTTTATTTATCTATACTGTCTGATTTACTTATGTATCTGTTTTTCTTTTGTATTTGAGGTTTTTTTTAACCAGAGAGAATTTTTAAGGAATATAACTTGAAGCCGATAACCAACTTTTCTAATGTAACTTTAAAGAGTTCTATGGAATTAATGAAAGTAAATATTGTTGAACTAAATTAATTATTTACGCTTTATTCTTTACTTTTGTGGCATTCTCGCCCTCTACTGAGGACTTATGGTTTTGTTCTCACACCAAAATCTCTCACTCTTTCAGTGACACAGGTCTAAAGACTCAGTATGAAGCTGCAAGCAAATAGTATAATTTGTTTATGAATCAAGTTGCTTTCATAGAGTCCTCTCGCTCTTGTAGCTTAATATTTTATTTTATTCAGGGGTAGGTGTTGTATATGAGTTTTATTTAAATTTACTTATATAATATTTATTATTATTAGTATTTATGTGATTATTATTACTTGGAGATCTTCAACATGTGATTTCAATGAATAAAAATAAAATTTTCCGGTATTTTCTTAAAACTGGGATGCAATAACAACATGAAGGCTCAGTATTGAGTAGTTAATATTAGAAAAGGTTACGTGACGTTCTTTCTAGTAAAAATACCATGACTTAAGCAAAGTATTTTGCTGGAAAGAATATTACACATACAGGCATAAATGTGGCATAAAGTGCAAAGTTACTCTCAAAATTTCAACATGAGAAGTGGATCTAAAGGTAGTTTTAGAGGTGACTATAGAGGTAGAAATGGTGGCAGATCAGTGCGAGGTGGTTGAGGTTTCTACAATGAGAATGGATAGTTTGGTGCAAACAATTACAATTCGAGATACGAAAAAAGTGGAAATAACTTTAGTGGAAGTAGTTCCAAATTTGAAGCTCAACTCTATAATGATCCAAGGTTCACAAACAAAAGTAATAGCTCAAGATTTGGAACTGGAGATGATTCAAGATTCACTAATGCTGAAAGATCAAGGTTCATGAGTATTGAAAGGCAGCAGCAATATAATGGCATAAGAATGTTCAATAGTGACAGACCTATTTGCTAAGTGTGTGATAAGCTTGGATACACTACAAAGACGTGCTAGTACAGATATGAAAGAAGCAAAAGTTCAAGAACTCAATATGGAAGATTGAATTCACAGCCACTTCAAGAACCAAAAGCAAACCTAAGCAATGTACTGACTACACCTGCAACACTGCAAGACCAGAGTTGGTATCCAGATTCGGGTGCAACACATCACATGACTTCAGACCAATATAATTTGATGAAAAGAGAGAATTATGTTAATTGATTGTAGGAAATGGATCAAGTTTACAATTTAACCTTGTGGACAGACTTATTTCAAAACTGATGTGAGTAATAGAGAGTTCTTGTTGCATAAGCTACTTCATGTCTCAAATATCACAAAGAATTTACTCAGTGTGTATAAATTTTGTTGTAATAACAATGTCTATTTTGAGTTCTATTCTTATAGTTGTTGTGTAAAATCTCACGGAACTAAAGAGATTGTCATACATGGAGAGGTTGAAACTAATAGCTTTTTATGTAGCAATTTACAAATTACAATTGGAAAAAGTAGTCATCAATCAATTGGGATTTTGGGATAGATGTATATATAGTTTATGTAACTTATATTCTAATTTCTACTCTCAAAGTAAGAAGAGTCTAGGTGAATTGCATACAAATCTTGTGCTGTAGAAGTAGATGAAGCAGTTAAAGGCATCTCCATTATTGTTGTGGTACTTTGGTCATCTTGGTTATAATACATTGTTAATGCTTCTAATTTCTTCTCATTTAATGACTCTGAAACTAGTTTTGGAACAATGGTTTTGCCTTCAAGCATGTTTACCACTGAAGACATAGTAGGCCTAAGTGTTGGAGACACATTAGTGCATAAGAAAGCAACATTGATCATCACCATCATCTCCTCTTTCTTCAAGTTTGAATCCAATAATCTTCTATCAACTATTTCCATTATATCACCTTTCTCTCTCAGCAAACGTGCCTAATATAGGAACTGATTAGTTTATTTCTAAATCAATAAACTAATTTTCCAAACTAAGCAAGCAAGAATATAAATATTTAGAAATTTTAATATATTAAAATTAAATAATGACAACTACACCAATTGTGTCTCTATTAAATTCTCGTTTTTCTTGTTTATCCTTTAAGTGTATCTTGCAAACAAGTATAAAAAAACACTTCTTTAAAAGTAGAATAAAATGTAGAATTCAAAAATTATTTTGTTTAGATATATAATTGTAAAATTTTATTAAAATATTGTATAGAAGAAATTTTTACAAAGAACACTAAAAAATGAGAGAAGAGGTTATCTATTAAAGCAAAATGAATAAATCACAATTGTTAGGTTTTATATGCATGATTATAATGCAAAATATATAACTATTGTATTTAACAGTTTTTAGTGTTAATTATCTATTTGTTACTACGAGATCTAAATTTATTCTTCCACACATTATTTTTGTAACAAACAAGATTATTCATACCAAATAGATCCATAATCTTATGAAAGCCACTAGGAATATTTGAGTATGTGATCATCAAGATGAAATAGACTTACCCAATCAAGTAAAACGAATGCCCCTTCATTTTATCGATTGGTTGTATTGTTTCTTCCGCTCACGATTTCTAATGCAACAATTCCAAAACTATATACGTCTGCTTTATCGGTTAACTGACCATGCATAGCATATTCTGGAGCCATATATCCACTATATAATAAATTGAAAAAGAATTATAAAATATACCAACTTTATAACTTGACAAATGTACATGCTAAATCTCATTTTCCTTAAAAGAATTGTTAAATAATTGAAGATGCATTAGTATATCCTTATTTCAGGCTACGGGTAAATGTTATTTACTAATTAACTTTGCACAAGAAAAAAGTCAAGAATCTCACAATGTTCCAGCTATTCGAGTGCTAATATGGGTATTATCCCCTTCATCAAGTTTAGCCAAACCAAAATCTGATATTTTAGGGTGGAGATCTTTGTCAAGTAAGATATTAGTTGCTTTGATATCCCTATGAACCACTTTCACTCTTGACTCTTCATGGAGGTATGCTAATCCTCGAGCAATACCAACACAAATTTTGTGTCTTGTTTGCCAATCCAACTTTATTTGGTTTTCTTCACGGCCTTTTGAAAACCATTAAAATTATATTAAATGATACCATATAATATAATTAAGAGTAACTAGTCAAATTAATCTTTAAAAAATTGTGTGTTCTCTAAAATGGTCCTTGAAAGATTTTTTTTAATCAAATTCGTCCTTCCAAAATTTTAAGTTGGTTATATTAGTCCTTTGGTCACTTCTATTGCTCGTGGTGTCAGAGTTTGCACAGCACGTACTTCACCGTCCTAATTGGGTGCTAACATGATAAGTTTATAAAATTAAATCAAATCAAACCCAAGTTGAAGAATTTCAATGCCTTAAAGTCCTCCCCAATTGGAGCTGATTTGATCTTATTGCATAAATTTATCATATTAACAGTCAATTAGGATTGTCAGGTGCATACTGTAGTCATTGTGGTGTCACTTAACGTGTCACATTGGCAAATTTTGACGCCGTTAGCAATGAAAGTTCCAGAAAGACTAATATAACTAATTTAAAATCTTTGAAGGACGAATTTAATTAAAAAATTCTTCAAATACCAATTTAAAAAATGAATGATCTTTTCAAGAATAAATTTGACTATTTACCCATATAATTAATCATTTACATAAGTAAGACTACTTTATTAAAAGAGAGAGATTACCAAATAAAGCATGAGCAAGGCTATTATTTTGCATGTATTCATATACCAAAAATAACTGATCTCCCTCGACACAACATCCATAGAGTTTAACCAGACATGAATGTTGTAAAGCAGAAATCATGCCTATTTCATTTAAGAACTCTCGATTCCCTTGTTTTGATTTTGAAGAAAGTTGCTTGACTGCAATTTTTGTACCATTAGGTAACTCACCCTGTATTTTCGAAGAATATAATAGGATGTAGTTTTTAGAATATAATAATGTTGCTAAAGGATTTTCAAAACCGGATAGAATGTGAAAATATAAATAAACAATACAAAATTTTTAATATTTATATATTGTAAAAATACCTTATACACAGAACCAAATCCTCCTTCTCCAATCTTGTTGACGATATCAAAATTATTTGTTGCTGTTTTTATTTGTCGTATAGAAAACATACCGGTTTGCAGCTCTAAATTATTTAATTCTGTAAATTGAAACAAACAAAAATAGTAAATAAACCGTTGCCAACTACAAAAAATGTTATAATGCGTGACTTTTTAGACAATTATTTATTTTGTGAAAAAAATAAATAAAAGATTATTTACAAAGAAAGTAATTATTCCTTTTTCTAATAATTACCTTTTGTAAAAGAATTTTTCTTTCCTAAACCGCCTTTCCACCAAAATATGGCAAATATCAAGACAATAATAATTGCCATGGCAACAACAATTCCAACGACAACAGCTGCTGATATTCTACTTCCATGATCTGGGGAAGCTTAAAAATTGGCATGCATAATTATCTGACTTTTAAGAATTTTAATAAAAAAACTATATTATAATATCAAGATTATTATAATACTTCTGATCAAGAAACATACCACGGTAGATAGATATGGCTGATATAAGAGGTCCATAAATTGACTTTTTTGGGATAGCAGTTGTTCCTTTGCCAGCCCAGTAAAGGCGAATCTCTAAAGTACCATTAATCACACTTGCATTAAATGATTTTATAACTTTCTTACCAAGGCCTCCTGCTTCTTCTGCAATGTTAAAGTTCTTTTGCACTAGATTTCCCTACAACATTTCAATTTCAATCTCATTGTCAAATCATCCTCATTAATATATATATATATATAAAGAAAGAGAAAAGTAGATTTTAGTATATCTATGATTATAGTAGTTATAGTAATTATGTAAGTGTTTTTAAAATTAAAATCACATTTTTTCACATTTTAGTAACACTTTTTTATCAACATTTTAAAAAGTGTTGCTAAATAATAAAAAATATTATTTTAATTTTAACAACACTTTCTCAAATACTACCGTCACCACAATATAGACTTACTAAAATGACCTATATATATAATTCAAAAAACTAACTATTTTTCTATCAAAAAACTAGCTATAAAAAAAGTTATAATGTGTGACTTTAGACAATTATTTATTTTGAGAAAAAATATTAAAAAATTATTTACAAACAAATTAATTAACTCGTATTAGAATGAGTATGTTAACATGCTACAAAGATCACAGAAAATAGCGCAGTATTAGAATGAGTGTTTTAACACAATGATATACTCTTCTTTAGCAACGGTTGATACAAAACTGCCACTAAATTCTAATCCTAAATACGGTTTAACAGAAGTTATCAAAAGTTGCTCCGCTAAAAACTCGCCGCTATTCACCGAAGTTAGTGTAGTGTATTTAAACCTCTCGTTTGTATATGAAGACATGTTGTACAGATGATGTGTTATATGACTTTTTTATTATGCGATTTACATAGTCAAATATTTTATGTATAGTAAAAATAAAGATCAATAAAATTATCCAATTAAATATAAAAATTATTTATGACATTTTAAGTAATATATTTAAACTTTTTGAAGACACGATTCATAACATAATATGGTAGTATGTAGATCCTGATGTTGGAAATGTACCTGAATGTAGATATCAAATATGCGCCTTCCAAGGCTCTTATATGTTTCATCAATAAACACGATCTCAGCAAAATGTAGATCCACATTGTAGTTTCCATTTCCAAGGCAAAATCCATAATAAGTCAAAGAAATAGGAGATGCGCGTGCATTGGTGTATAGCTCAATATCATTATTGTTTTTTATAGAGAGCTTATTAGACACAATAGAAGGAATGTAGCTCGAAGTAATAATTGTACTTTCCAAGAAATTACCGGTACTACTGAACGCCCAATTTGTATTTTCATTGTGATAGAACTTAGCTGCTCCTCCTTCATCTGAGTCATCATCATACGTCTTTCCATTTTCTGTTGTTACCTTTCCTCCACCACAATTTATATGGAAAGAGTGTGACACTGCCACCACAACAAGAAAAAATTATAAGAGCCATATCAATTAGCAAAATCAATTAAATCAATTAGATCCATGTATATATAACATTTTAGAATTGCATCATGAAAGGTACTTGTTACTAAAACAAAAATTATTTTTAGTGGCAACAACATATAACCACTATATATCTTATTTAACTTATATCTTTACAACAATTATATATTTGTCGTTTTACATTTGTCATAACGGTAATTATATACTTTTTGCGGCTATTAAAAAGGTCATTACTAGCAATTATATAACTGCCATTAAAATCTTTTAGCAAGAAAACATAATATTTAATGTCCAATTGGAGATAAATATATCAGTGACTATTTTTATTGACACTAAAATCAAAATAAATAACCACTAAAAATAATTTTTCTAGTAGCATCTATGCTAAGCTAAAGAGAATAGAGGTGAGGCTTTAATAATGAACATAATCAGGTAAGAGAAATGAGAGAAATATGTAACTTTAAGAGAGAACTAATATTTGTTCTACTTTTTTATTGTTTTAAAGTATACACTTTCATTTTTTATTAGAAAAGAGTGTATAGTTATTGTTTTTATTAGAGAGATAATCATTCATATTACCTTTTTTTGTTATGATGATCGTATCGGAGCTTTATATTCAAAAAATGTAGAGTTCGATTTTTGGTGAAGTTCAAAAGTGAAAAAAATAGCATAAGATTAAAAAGAGAAAAAGACTTATGCAAAAAATTCAAACAAACCCAAAATAGACTATTACTTAAGGGGGAGTATTAGAGATATAACCATTCATATTATCTTTTCTAATCCGCTTAAGCTTTTGGGAGGAGTGATATAGTCGCAGTTTTTTTTTTTCTTTTCGTTATATTCACTTTTATAGAGTAAATGGCAAAAGTATACATGAAAAATTTTTGCGTGGACAAAAGTGCACACCAATTTTCATAAATATAAAAGTACATGTGAAAGACTAGTTTTGTAGGACAAAAGTAGATCCTAGATCTTACAAACTCACAAATGAAAATGAAATATATACACAAAAGTATTTAAAAAATGGTGCAAATGATATATGACATATTAAAAAAGGTTACCATCGATGTATCAAATTTTGGAATGATTAGAATTCGACACTACTGAAAGGTACCAGACAATGAAGAAGTTGAGGGAAGAAAAAAGATAGAGGATGAAGAACAATTGAGATGAAGAGAGAGAAAGAGAGCTTGAGAGAATTGAGAGTTGTGAAAACTGTTATTGAGAGTTGTGAAAATGATTAGTTTGTTTCCAGCAGATCCCTCACAAGGTATTTATAGTAAGTTAGAGTGCTAACTATCATAACTAACTCTTAACTAACTTCTCTAACTAATCACTCTTAACAATATTCTAGAACTTACTATATTCTACTATCATGCACCCTGCCTTCTACCTCTTCCTTATTTGCCATCATTGCTATCATGCACCTTGCTTTCTACCTCTTCCTTATCTTCCATCATACAATCGTCACTACCTAGAGATTCTGCCACTTCAGTGACCCAAGGCCTTAAGCCAACAAGATTTACATTTGTAATTTCAAGAGTTGATCGAAAATGAAGAAAAGTTGTTAAAGGTAGTGCTTTTGTTAAAGCATCAGCCATTGGAACATAGCTTGGAACATGATTGACCTTAACTACACCTTTCATCACATAGTCTCTTACAAAGTGTAAATTAATTTCAAAATGCTTGGACTTTGAGTGAAGTATTGGATTAGCAGCCAATAACACAACACTCAAATTGTCACAGTAAATCATTGGAGGTTCAGAAACAACATGCTTGAGCTTACATAGGAGATTTTTCACCCAAATGAAATCAGCTACAAGGTCTGCCATGGCTTGATAATCAGCCTCAGTGCTAGACCTGGCCACTACACTCTACTTCTTAAATGACCATGAAACCAGATTCTTGCCCAAGAATACACAGAAACCACCAGTAGACTTTCTATGATCAGGGTCTCTACCCGAGTCACTATATGGTGTAAGAGCAAGTATGCTATTCTTGTGTAAGTGTAAGCTATAGCTCAAAGTACCACTAATATACCTCAAAATTCGTTTGACTAGCTGCCAGTAAGTATCTAAAAGAGATTGCATAAATTGAGAGGCTTTGTTCACACAATAAGAGATCTCAAGCCTTGTAATGGTCAAGTATTGATGGCTGCCAACAATAGACATATAAAGATTTGGATCTTCAAAATCACTACCTCTAAGAGCTAAGAATTTTATTGAAGAAGGCAAAGGAATTTTACAAGAACTACATCCTTTTATGCCAACCTTGATCAATATATCAGTAGCATACTTCTCCTGACTCAACAACAACCCTCCATTTGCATCCTTTATTACTTGAATGCCTAAAAAGTGGTGCAAATCACCCATGTCCTTCAAAGAGAACCTGACATTGAGCTGTTTAGTAACCTCAACCATCACTCTTTCTGAGCTCCTAGTGATGATGATATCATCAACATATACAAGCACAAATAATACTAAGCCTTTGCAAAATCTACTGAAAATAGGGACATTAGATGTTGTAGAAGAGAAACCCAAGTGCCTCAGAGCTGTGGATAGCTTGTTGTACCAGGCCCGAAGAGTCTACTTCAGGCCATGCAACACTTTTGTTAGTTTACAAACCAGATTTGAGTCTCCAACTAAATAGCCTTGAGGCTACTTCATATACACATCCTCACTAAGATCACCATACAAAAATGCATTATTAACATCTAATTACTTAATGCACCAAGAATTTGCTAATGCTATAGACAAGATAATGTGAATAGAAGTTGACTTCACCATGGGACTATAGGTCTCATTGAAATCAAAGCCAGACCTTTGAGAAAAATCCTGAGCCACCAACCATGCTTCATACTTCTAAAGAGTCCCATCAGAGTTATACTTGGCATGAAACATCTATTTACTTCCAATAGCATCTTTCCCTGGTGGTAATGGCACTAGCTTCCAAGTGTGGTTCCTTTGTAAGGCATTAAATTGTGCATCCATTGTTGCCTTCCACTGGGATTGCAACAAAGCTTCCTTAACAATTCGAATCTCAAGCATTGCATTGAGGAACCTAGGTTTTAAAATACCAGCTTCACTCCTGGTAATCATCAAATGAGTGTTGGTCTACTGTGGTGTAGAATCAGAGAAGGGCAAGACAATTTCAAAGTTTGAAATTGGAACAATGATAGGTGTAGCTGATGGCGCCAAAGGGATGAGGGCTGGAGATGAATTGGTGATAGCAAGGGAGTATGTTGGATTAAAATCATGAGATAGGGATGGCTGAGATGAAAAATCAGTAGTTGAGTTTGTAAGAGGTGGAGTATGATATAAAAGGTGGTTTAAGGGAACCGACTGTAATTGATTTGGAGCAGGTTGTGAGGGATGTGAGGTTGGATTTGGAGTAGTAAAAATTAATACAAAAATTGTTGGTACAGAAAGAGATAGTTTTGGAATTATTAGTATGATGGGAGTTGAAGTGAGATGAGTCATAGACATGTGTTGATTCTTGTTCAAGAAGTCACCATTCTTGAAAGGAACATGTGTTTCATTAAACATTATATTCCTAGTGAAGATGATTTTCCCTTCTTGTGTTAAGCACTTATACCCTTGTGAGTAGTGCCATAGCCAAGGAACACACAAGGAGCAGATCGAAAGTTCAATTTGTGCCTACTGTAAGGGCTCAAATGTAAAAAGCACAAGTACCCAAATACTCTTAGGCTCTCATAGGAAGGTTTCTTCCCAAACTATGCATCATATCTATCCTCCAAACCTTGCATCATTTTCAAATCGTGCCTCAGTTCCTTTCGATCTTGAGCCAGAGCCATATGAAAATTGATCATTAAACCTGCCTCCTTTATAAACTCCACAAAAACTTCCTCTCATATTGTAATTATGTGAATTTTGAGCAGTATTAGCTAAGATAGGTGGCTCTGACCTTCGAAACCTCTCTGACATACTTTCATGCGCAAGGAGCAATGCCTCTAACTCTCCAATATACTTGTGGATCTGGAAACTACAGAAGTGATTAACGAAGCATACTCTCCTGTTAAGCCATGAAAAATTGCATTAATATGATCTATTTTTCTCATTGGTTCTCCTGCTGATGTTAACGCACCTATTATTTCCTTCAATGCTAAGACATATTCGTTTACTGAACCTCCAATTTGAATGTTACTTGTTAAATTTCTTGGAGAAAAGCAGAATATATGAAGATAATATTATATGAAGTTGTTGTATTGAAATTGTTGCTACATGATACAAGAGTCATGCTATTTATAAAGATATTTTCAACTAACCTCATAAATATCCATCTATTAACTACTAGCCATTACTAACTTAACTCCCAACTACTAACAACTCTAATAATATTGTAATATGCTCCCGCAAACTGGTGAATGGAAGATGTCAATAATCACCAGCTTGGATGAGTTTTGATGAGATGGTCGAGGAAGAGGCATGTACCGCAGAGGAAGAGGCGTGTGGCGCAAGACGCAGAGAAAGAAGAAAGACGTGTGTGGCAGGTCGACAATTCTAGTCATGACGAAAAGGAGAAACAAGGCTACTGCTTTGGCTCTGTGTTTGAGAGTGAGACAACCAGGAAGGAGCAGGAAGAAGAAAAAGAGAGAAGAAAGGAGACAGGACGCCGTGACGACCGGCAGTGGATTGAACAGATAGATAAAGAGAGGAAGAAAAGGTACAGACATGAGGTGGTTCTTAACCGAAGAAGAAGGAGAAAGGGAAAAAGAATAAGAGAAGAGAAAAGAAGAAAAGAAAAAGAAGAAAAGGTGACGGTGACAACAAACTTTGAGAGGCATGTGAACGCGTGTTTCAGCTCTCAATAACCATAATTTTGGGTAATATAGGGAAAGAGGGAATGAAATAACCAAGACAACACCAGGTTATTGCAATGCTCCAATATTGAAAACAGAGGATTATCAGTTTAGAGGAGAAGGAATAGAGCCAGTGAGAAGAAAGTCGTATTTATTTTTGGAGATGATGGCCATAGAAAAAGATCGACACCAAGAGTGGTAGTTACTGCCAGTAAGGACAAGAGTGACAAGGACAGATGTGGGATTGATCACTAGGATGAATATAGAAAGGGCTAGTGGGATATTGTGCTATGTTAGAAGATGATTCTGTCATTACAGAGGAAGAAGACAATGGGACTTATTATTTAAATGTGAAGAAGATACGTGGTGATTTTTCACCGAAAAACTAATGGCTTATCCTCTTCAAGGAGGATACCATAGCTCTGATACCATGCTAAATTTCTTGAAGAAAAGCAGAATATATGAAGATAATATTATATGAAGTTGATGTATTGAAATTGTTGTTACATGATACAAAAGTCATGCTACTTATAAAGATATTTTCAACTAACCTCATAAATATCCATCTACTAACTACTAGCCATTACTAACTTAACTCCCAACTACTAACAACTCTAATAATATTTTAATACTACTCAATTTACTCATTAGCTGTATAATTTTAGCTCTAATCTAAGATGCAAAGTGATCTTCTATGTGTATACACACCTTACCACCCTCGTGGTGAACAATTTTATCATTGAAGCCAACAACCACGACTTGAGCAAAGTAGTACATCAAAACTATCTGGTATACCTTCTCCTGTTATGTGACTCAAGAGATGATGACCTTTGATTGTTGACTCTGTTTGATCCTTCTATTAAAAGAAATTGTCCTCATCGAGGTTCATAGAGATTGGAGAAGAAATGAAATTAGGTGTTGAGCTCATTTGAGCTTCAGAAACTATGAATGGTATGTTTGTTGCCATGATTGATCAGAACTTAGTGCTCTGATACCATGAAGGGTACTAGACAGTGAAAAAGTTAAAGAAAGAAAAAGGTAGAAGATGAAGAATAATCGAAATGAAGAGAGAGAGCTTGAACGAATTGAGAGTTATAAAAACTGTTATTGAGAGTTGTAAAAATGATTAGTTCGTTTCTGCAGATTCCTTACACGGTATTTACAGTAATTAAATTAGAGTGCTAATTGCCATAACTAGCTTCTCTAACTAATTACTCTTAACAATATTCTAGAACTTACTACATTCTGCTATCAACTGCCTTTGATGTGTTCTGGACAAAGAACACAAATACTATGGTATAGTGTTGTTGTTTGTTAAATTTAACAAGAAACATTACACTACTCTAAGTTCAATAAAAAATAAATTAAATAAATAAAAGTGTATTTATTATTAAAATAAAGTTTATAATTTTTAGTAAATGTACAATTTTATTGTCTAATAATTTCATAGAACCCATTTAGCAGAAAACTACAGTTTTGTTAATTTACTATAGATATTATGGATTAAACGACACTTTTATTTACAAAATGCTTTTCAAAGTTTTGATATAGGGTGTTATAGCTAGGAATAAGTTGTAACAGCAAAGTAGTGGTTCCAAGTTTCCTTTTGTAACCATATATTCAAGGGATATAAGAAAGAGCAGTTGTTTATTAATAATAACCTTACTTTTAGAACACACAGTGCTTTCCAAACATGAAACCTTTCCACTGTAAAAATTATGGAAGTGACAAAGTAAGTTAACATAATAACCGGCTCATATATATCATAATAAAAACAGTATAAAATATATATATATATTGAAAAAATGAAAAGGCTATATGTACATCTATGATTAATAGTGTTGCATTATAGAATACCAAACTTACGTGTCATTGCGTGTCAAGGAGCTAGCAAATAAGTTCCTAGATATATAAAAGAAGGTTAATATCTGCTCACAAACATACATACATTATTTATACATACATAAGTAGGTATTAATAATTTGCTATCAAAATTACTATCTAATTTTAAATAAGCGTCACTTTTAAAATTCTAAATTATTTTAAACAAGTATTTATGTAAAAAAGAAAATTATTGAGATTAAATTTTTTAATATAATGACTTTACTAAATGAAAGAAAAATTAATAATAATAATAATAATAATAATAATATTTTAGTCTACTATATGTACAATTATTATTAATAAGTACTTATTTGGAATAAAAATAATGACACAATAAATAATGCAATGACTGCTCGATCTCTTACGTATTTTCAGCTTGACATCCTTGATTATTTTGGCTCCCACTAATGCTGAAGTTATTGTAGGAAATGTCTCTATACAAATAATAAAATTTGTGTCAAAATATTATAACGGTAAAGTTGGCAAGAAGCCAATAATTTAAAATTATTTTATTTAATTTAATATTTATAATTTTATATAGGTAATATTTATAATTATATATTTATTTTGAGTTTAAGAAATAATAATTTTATTTTTGATGATGACAAATATTATTTGATTAGTTTAAATATATTATTCGTTGAGTGTTCTTTTTATACATGTCTATAGTAATAATTGAACGGCTCAATAAAAAAAACGAAAGCCAATAAGTTCTTTTTATGGACAACAAGTATTTTTTCTGCATCACTCCAGCACTAGCATTTTTGGTAAGGAATCACTGATATAAAGACGCTTAAAATATTTTTTTTAAATATATTTTTTAATAATTAAAATTTAACCTATATAATTGATCAAACTGTATTATTTTTGTCAAAATTAGACGAAATAAATCAGTTTGACTGAAAAATCGATAAACCAAATCTTGAACCAATTTAAATTAATATTTTTTATAAAAATAATTGTAATACCTCTATTATGAAAAATGACTTAAAATATTTCTATTATATATTTTAAAAACTCTAAATTCTAATCTTTTTCTTCTCTCTATGCCATCATTGAATTAGACTTTAGGATTTTTAAAATTAATATATATAATAAGAATATTTTAGTCATTTTTTTATAATAAGAGTATTATAGTCATTTTCTATAAAAAAATTATTAATTTAGATCGATTCAAGATTTGATTTATCGATTTTTCAGTCAAATCAGTTTGTTTGGTCTAATTTTGACAAAAATAATATAGTTTAATTGATTATATAGGTTAAATTTTAATTATTAAAAAGCGTCTTTAAAAAAAGACGTTTTAAATATCTTTATTACCACTACAACATTTTGGGTCTATGGCCACGGTTTTTTTGGTCACGGTGAAAAACCGTGACCATAGACCCTCTATGGTCACGGTTTTTTAAGGTGACCAAAAAAAAAAAGCTATGGTCACGGTTTTTTTGGAAAGGGTGACCATAGAGTATCTATGGTCACGGTTTTTTAAAAAAGGGTGGCCTAAAAGGGTCTATGGTCACGGTTTTGGGGGGTGACCTAAAGGGGTCTATGGTCACGGTTTTTTACAGTGACAAAAAAGGGTCTATGGTCACGGTTTTCACATTAAGGGTGACCATAGGGTACCTATGGTCACGGTTTTGAGGAGTGACCTAAAGTGGTCTATGGTCACGGTTTTGGGAGGTGACCTAAAAGGGTCTATGGTCACGGTTTTAGGGGTGACCTAAAAGGGTCTATGGCCACGGTTTTTTACAGTGACCAAAAAGGGTCTATGGTCACGGTTTTTCAAAAAAGGGTGACCTAAAGGGGTCTATGGTCACGGTTTTTGGGGGTGACCTAAGTGGTCTGTGGTCACGGTTTTGATGGGTGGCATAAAAGGGTCTATGGTCACGGTTTTAGAAGTGGTCTATGGTCACGGTTTTTTACAGTGACAAAAAAGGGTCTATGGTCACGGTTTTTCGAAAGGGTGACCTAAAAGGGTCTGTGGTCACGGTTTTGAAAAGTGACCTAAAAATATCTATGGTCACGGTTTTTGGAGATGACCATAGATATTCTATGGTCACGGTTATTAGGGGTGGCCTAAGGTGGTCTATAATCACGGTTTATTTTTTTTAATTCATTTTTTATTATTTTAAGTATCCCTCCAAAAATGCCGTCGTTTTCCTCCCCCCCCCCCCAATCCAATTCCCTTCCCTCCCAACAAAATTCCCATTCCCTCCTAATTAGTAACTTAGGAAAAAAAAACCCTATCATCACTTCGTCACAGCCCCCCCCCCCAATTCTCACCGTTTTCCTTCGAGCCAGCCCCCACCTTCGTCGAGCTCCTCCCAACCCTCTCCATCGTACGCCGTTTCCCTTTCTCCCAGCCCCTACCATTGTTGTTCACCTTCCTCCCAACCCCTACTTCATCACAGCCCCCATGATCGAAGAAGGCAGAAACCCTAGTGTCGCTGAGCTCCTCTAGCGCGTCTCACCGCGAGGAAGAAGAGTAGGCGTCGCGCTCCTCCACTATCCAGCCACCGTGGAACTTCGAGGAGAGAGAGAGAGGGGTCAATAGCTAAGCTCGCGTCCGTCACCGCCTCCACTGCCGTCACCGCCGCCGTTGAAGCTCTGCTGCGGCTGCTGCTGCCGTCTGAGCCGCCGCCAGGGGAAGCCGCTGCCGCCATTACCACGGGTGGAGTCCGCCGTTGAGCTGTGCCCCGTTCAGTTTCACCGTGAGTTTCCTGTCACAAGAGCAAGCCTGATTATGTGAGCAAGTCTTATTCGAAGCAAAATCCTCTGGGTAACATTCAATCTTCTACTTTAGGTTGAAGTATCTTCTAAGTATAGATTGGATAAAATAAAATAGTTTTTTATCTGAAAGGGAATGAAGTGTAAGTTTATAGATTAAAAGGAAAAAAAAAGAAGTAGAGTTTCCATTATTCTAATTTTGCAATATATTACAAGAACTATATATGTAATTATATAACTTCTTAAGTAAAATTATATTGTTATTCTTCTCTTTGGATTCAATCTGATTATCAGTAACACTCAACCTAAAATACAGTACTTAGCATATGTAAGTAGGGATATACATGCTATACACCGTTAAGATTAATCAAAAAACAGAACTTAATTTTAGTTAACTCAAAATTTAGTTTAAACTCCATGTTAGTGTTAGTTGATTAGGTTGCTGTTTGATTAGGTTAGCTTAGTT
The DNA here is from genome assembly GCF_014773155.1 of Arachis stenosperma. Taxonomy (NCBI): domain Eukaryota; kingdom Viridiplantae; phylum Streptophyta; class Magnoliopsida; order Fabales; family Fabaceae; genus Arachis; species Arachis stenosperma. Next base: position 87,347,117 of record NC_080383.1, read on the forward strand.
GAATTAGGTGGTTAGGTAGTCAATTGATTTTGTAGTGGATTTAAGTTTGAACTCTGATATTTATTCTATCTAAAATTGGTTTTCCTGTGCTGGTAATGACTTGCGCTGTTCTAATTTAATTTTCTGCTGCTGCATCATTGATTAGGTTTATATGATTTCTGAACACTGCTTGTTGTGATAGTTACCAAGAAAGATTGAGTACACCAGAAGGTATTAATCTCTCGTTGAATGATTATTATTTGATATCCATTATTTGTAATAATAGTAGGCAAAGAAAGCATTATTATTATTATGTGATCCTCTAAACTTGCATGAGAATATATATACATCGTGTTACTAATCAGTACCTCATGCTCGCTAGTTGAGCTTTTTCTTCTTTCTTTTCTTTTTCTTTTATTGACCAATTTTTTTTCCATTTTTTTTTCAGATTATACCTTAGATTTTTTATATTATAATTTTATACCTTATTCTTGATTGGTGGAAGTTTGCCTCCACTAATACCCTTTTTAATTAGTAACTGGTTATTGCCGTAAGTTTGTTTAAGGATTTAAAATAAAATAAAAAATAAAAGTTTTCTAAAATGTAAAAAGGTAGTATCCAGTAAATGATTTTGATCTCCTATCTTGTTAGCACTTACGTCCATTTTCATCTTAATTACTTCTTCTATCTTTTCTTATTTAATGTCTTTGCTTGCTCACTCTCTCAATGCCAGATCACTTCATTGTTAGATTAACTAGTAGCATTGTATTTTTAATACTTAAGCTGCTTGTGACTTGCGTTTTTCTTTTTCAATATTGCACCACTTTTCTAATTAAACTAACTAACATCTCAATTGAAATCTTTCATTTATTCTTGTAAAATTTCTCTCTCTAAGTAGAAAATAACTTATCCTCCTTCGAAAATGAATGATTCCATTTTTTCTGTGTACTTTGCTTATATTTTACTTAATCAAAATCATTTGTGATGACTTGAAAACATAACGGAATATATACTCTTATGGCTTGTGGTTGTAGAAAATAACTTATCCTCCTTCGAAAATGAATGATTTTGTCAATGTCTCACTGTGAGTGCTATTGCTGCTGTATGTTGGCTGTTTAAAAGTAGATATTTTGGTATTTGCTTTAAGGTTTGATTTTATTTGTGCAGTAGTGATAACTTATTGCGGTCTTTTCATGCTCTGTCTTTTCTATGCCTAGAACAACCGATGGGTATGCAACAGTGACAAATAAATGAGTTTAAAAAAAAAAGAAGCTACAACTTTTACCCCTTCTAAAAACAGCAGTAACTATAGTATTTATTTATTCTACAGTGAAGATGAAAAGAATTGTGATTCCATGTTTTTAATGTTTTGTCTCAAGAGTAACATCATTCAGTATAGATGTAGAGAGCAAAAGGGTGACAGTGATGGGCTACATTTCTCCATTGGAAGTCTTTGACAGCATTTCAAAGGTGAAAAGAGCAGAATTCTGGAATTGTTAAATGTTAATTAGCACTGTGGACAAGCACATAGCAAAAATTACTCTTTTAATTAATCTGCATTGGTTCTAATTGTGATACCTTCATAGTCAATTTGATGATATTGAATGTCACATGTCATATATATTATTTAGTTGGCTGATTACTTTTAACCATATAATAAGTCATCGTGATTGACTTATGCAGATAAAATTTGGAAATTCAATGTTCTTGTAGCCACAAAATTAAAAGAAACATGATACCACAAAATTTGGCACATTTTTTGTTTCTTCAAAGTACTGGGCAGGAAGGTTTGAAGAAGATATTGGTAGCTGCACATCACAAGATTTTTACTGAGATGTACTTGATCCTTAGAGTGGCATAGTAATGCTTTAATAAAGCAGAGCACCTAATGGAAACACATATCTTTATATATTGGTTGTTGTTTGATTAGGTTAGCTTAGTTGAATTAGGTGGTTAGGTAGTCAATTGATTTTGTAGTGGATTTAGGATTGAACTCTGATGTTTATTCTATCTGAAATTGATTTTCCTGTGCTGGTAATGACTTGTCCTGTTCTAATTTAGTTTCATGCTGCTGGTTTATTGATCTGTCCTGTGCCAAATTAGTTTGCTTGGTGCTGTTGATTAGGTTTAAACTGTTATTGATCCTATGTTGCTGTTTTATTGATTTACTTTTGTGCTAAACTGGTTTATATAATGCTGCTGCATAGTATTAATGCTGCCTTGTTCTTGTGTTGGCTGCTGCTACTTAATTTGTACCTTGAAGCAATGACTTTGCCCAAAGTTGAAATCTCAGTTCAGAAATAATAATGTCATATTATTGTAATTATAGTTAGTATTGATTTACTTAGTCACATGTTGGTGGTTTCTTTGTAGCGTGCAAAGAAGGAGGACAATGAAGATCCATCACAATCTGAGATGTTTGTTGTAACTCGTACGAGCAAAAAAGGAGAGACTGATTCGGGAACACAAGAGACAATTGTTAGTTTTCTGGTCTCTTAGAAAAGTACACCAAACAAGAAATGTGTTAGCTATTTTTATTTATTCTAAAGTTGTTGGGTGCATGCATTTATTTTGATCCTATTTGTGTGTAATAGGAACATCTTCAAAATTTGAAAGAAGCAGGATACAATGATGATGACGCAGTTCAAACAGTTTTCGGAAAAGAGAGACATGGAAGAGTTCGTTTCTATGGTCGATCAGTCACAAAATCCTCTCTTAAAAAGGAGAAGGAAATCCGACAAATGCAGCAACAACATAATGAAGTGGTTTCAACTATGGAGAAAAATTAAAATAACTTAACTTCCAAGTTGGATGGTTTAACAAACTTGATTAAAACGTTGTTGCAACAAGTCAATCCTGGTATGAGTGCAGAACAAGTGCAAGTAATGATAGAAGCTGCCCAACAATCTCCGCCTGACGCGAGTAGTGCACCAAATGATGCGCGGCGAAGCATTCCTCCTTCATTTGGATCGAACCATGTATCAAAGGATATCGAAGTAAGTACTGTTCAAAACTTCTAGTTAAATTAATAGTATGCTTTTGGTAAATGATATATCATGAATTTGAGTTAAAGTTAAGGTTTTAGAATTGTTAATCTTTTATAATTATGCATGGATATTGGCTGTATATATGTTGCTTGTCACATGGTATTTTTTTTTTTTGAGAACTTAATTGTCGTAGTGATTGCTAATTGCAAGAATAATGAGATTGAGTTTAAAAAGTTGAGTGGAATTAGTTTCTTCTGTTAAAAATTTCCTTTGATTAAACTCCATGTTAGTATTACTTGATTAGGTTGTTGTTTGATTAGGTTAGCTTAGTTGAATTAGGTGGTTAGGTAGTCAATTGATTTTGTAGTGGATTTAGGTTTGAACTCTGATATTTATTCTATCTGAAATTGGTTTTTCTGTGCTGGTAATAACTTGCCCTGTTCTAATTTAGTTTTCTGCTGCTGCTTCATTGATATGTCCTGTGCTAAATTAGTTTGCTTGGCGCTGTTGATTAGGTTTAAACTGTTATTGATCCTATGTTGCTGTTTCATTATTTTATTTTTGTGCTAAACTGGTTTATATGATGCTGCTGCATAGTATTATTGCTGCCTTATTCTTGTGTTGGCTGCTGTTGGAATGAACAAATTCTGAATTATTTGTGCAGTAGTGATAACTTTGATGAATTTCTGAGTCTAAGCTATCACTACTGCTGCATTCTTACAATAGTTGCTGTTTGAAGTGAATGATGGTTTCGAATAATTCTTGAGTGTTACTGTGGATGAATGTTTTCCTTCTTTTGCTGCATATGTATTGCATCATCAAAACCATTTTTGCAAGATATTTAACATGTTTATTTCTTTTACGTGCAGGAAGACATGATGTGATGAAGAAAATATGTTCCATACAAATATCACATGGGATGGGTCTTACAATGACCTTAATTAGTTATGCAAATGTAATATTTTAATGTGTTATGTACTTTTTGAGGTAGTACATGTAATTGAAAAAATTTCACTTTATTTGGATTTGTGTTGTTTAGACTAAAGATTAAATATATCTATCTTATAATGAAACTTTTATGATTTAGATTTCTTTAATTTCTTATTTCTAGATTTATTTTGTGATTATTATCATTTTGGGATGTGATTATAATTTAAAAAAATTGAATCTCATAAACAACAATAGGCTATAGTCACCGTTTTAAAAAACCGTGACCATAGATAGGGCTATGGTCATGTTTTTTAGGGGTGACCATAGAGGCTATGGCCACGGTGAAAAATCGTGACCATAGATAGGGCAAAGAGGCTATGGCCACGGTGAAAAACTGTGACCATAGATAGGGTTATGGTCACGGTTTTAAGGAGGGGGTGACCATAGAGTCTATGGCCACGGTGAAAAACCGTGACTATAGATAGGCTATGGTCACGGTTTTAAGGAGGGAGTGACCATAGAGGCTATGGCCACGGTGAAAAACCGTGACTATATGTAGGGCTATGGTCACGGTTTTAGGTGGGGTGACCATAGAGGCTATAGCCACGGTGAAAAACCGTGATCATAGATAGGCTATGGTCACGGTTTTAAGTGGGGTGACCATAGAGTCTATGGCCATAGTGAAAACGGTGACCATAGGTTGGGCTATGGTCACGGTTTTAAGGAGGGGTGACTATAGAGACTATGGCCACGGTGAAAACCGTGATCATAGCGGCTATGGTCACGGTTTTAAGGAGGGGTGACCATAGATAAGGCTATGGTCACGGTTTTTAACCTATGGTTTTTTTTACCGTGACCATAGATTAACCTATGGTCACAGTAAAAAAAGTGGCCTAAAGTGTCAGATTTTGAAAATTGAAACTGTGACCATAAAAACGGTGACCATAGATCAAAAAACCGTGACCATAGACCTATGGCCACGAGAGAATAGGCCACGGTAAAAAACCGTGACCACAGATATATGGCCACCCTTTTTACTAGCTATGGTAATGGTTTTTTACCGTGACCATAGGCCTTTTTTTTTTGTAGTGTACGTGAGTGGCTCCCTTTCTGGTATAGTATACAAAAGCAAGAAGAAAAAGTGGTTCTTTTTTACTCTTGGTATCAAAACATTTTCATCAAGTGCGAAGGAGGCAAAAAAAAATATCAAAATTTGGAGGAAAAATAAAAATCAATGCTACTGATTTGGTTGGTGCAAAGATAATATACTATCAACAAAAAGATAGAAAAGCAAACACAAGAGTAACAAGGACAACTCGTACACATCTACGTTCTTCTGCTATTACAACTTTGTTCTTCTGCGTTTTTGCACCTTCATTATTCCTGTTGTAACACTTTGATTTTTGGAGAAAAAAACAACTATAATTCTATCTTTGGTGTTCAAAATTTGTTACTAAGTAAAGCTTCAATTTTTTAAGAAATACATTTATACAAAAGGATATTCTGTCAAGCTTTGAAAACAAAGAATGAGAGCACAAATTTAATTTTTCTTTCATTATTTACATTGAATATCATGCTTTTTTTTAGTTTATCTTTTTTGGTTTTAAAAAAAAAAGGTTAATATCACTCATTATCAACGGTAGTCTAAAAGTGTCATTATGTCAACGGGAGACGTTTAAATCTATGACGTTTTTTTAACTGTTGCAAAAAAATTTAGTGGCGGTAAAAACTGTCGCCTAACATTTAAAAAAATCGTCGCAAAAATACTGTTTTGTTATAATGTATGTGAGAAAATTGTAAAAATCTTTGAGAATAAAGGCAAAGAGAAATAATTGTAGAGTAAAAGCCATTGATTATGTCAAATCATTTTGATGTAATTTTTGTTTTGTATCATAAGTTTTGAGAGATTTTCATTTTTAAGTTGAAAATGCACTTAGTAAAAAAATCTAAGTTAGGTTAACTTACTGATGACAAGTTTAGTTAGAAGATTGTGTATTTTCTTAATAGAATTAAAAAAAACATAAAAATTTGGTGAAATAATAATAAAAATTTTATTATTATTGTAATAAAAATTAGATGTAAACCATGTTACATAAATGACCTAATCAAAATACATGATAGTGCAATAAGCTTTTTTTTTCTATCTTTTATATATATCGTAATTATGAAACAAAAATAAATAATCTCTTACATAATTGATTTAATAGATACTGCAATAACTTTACTTCAAACTAGCTATTTTGGTGTTACCCTAAATTTAAACTCCATTCTCTATATCATTAAAAATCTTCACTTATAATAATAATAATAATAATAATAATAATAATAATAATAATAATAATAATAATAACAACTTTGACTTCAAAACATTTTTTTGTATAATTAGCTTATGAAAGAGAACTTACAAGTAGTGCTTCTTATTAGCATTATTTATCCATTCCTTAGGTACATCTCCCGTGAGAAAGTTTCCAGTTAAATACCTGCATTCGGGTTTGGGGGAGTCAAGAAACTAATCTATATTTTTGAAGGAGCACAAAATTTAACAAGTTTTATTTTCGAACCAAAATATTTTATTTTATTTTTATTTTTATTTAAGTACATGAATAATTTTTATATTGCAATATTTTTATAATTTTATTTTTTGACAGTGCCAACTACCAAATAGGGTGTATTTCAATAAGTCATCAACGGATATAAGCACCAAGTAAATAACTATGGGAAAAAAAAGTATGGTAAAATTTGTTACATGTATGCCACTATTCGTCTGATAAGGTTCTCATACTGAGGGGGAATTGGTCCAGTTAATTTGTTGAAGCTGAGGTCTCTGGGAAAACAAAAATGTATATATGGATTGGTAAGCGCAAGAATATTAAAACATTATAAGACAAAAAATATTAAAATGTAATTACAAGGTTTGTAAGCTTGTCATCTTCCCAAGATATGTAGGTAGGGTTCCATTAATATTGCAACTCCTCAAAATCCTGCCAAACAAAAGACACATACAGCACCAATACACGGGATAATTTTTTTTAAAAAGTTATTATTATAAAAAAATAATTTAATTATCTGACTTATTAAATTAAAATTTACTAAACAATAAAAAAGATTTTTAATTTTTTTCTTTTTTATTTTTCATTGTTTCATGAAAATAAAAATATGTATATTCAATTTTACGTATTATTTACTTTTAAATTTTAATCATTTATGAGAGATTAAAAAAATCAACTCACAGATTTTTCATTGACATATTTCTAAGTCGAGGAAAAGGTGAACTTTCAGCTCCATTCAGATCACTTATTCTCCTGCATAAAATCATTAATAGAATCATAACTAAATCAATAAACACGATCATACTATATTATTAAGGAGTAGTAATAAATGATAAAAGGGTAATGTACTAATGTTTCTTAGGGAGGTAGTTAGTCAGTTTTTTTTATTGTCCACGATACACAGATAAAGAACTAATTCGTCACGAATCTGAACTTTATTTAAAAATTTACTATTAGTCAATAGATTACTACATGCATAACGTGGGATTCGAACCTTCACATTTATTTAAGTGGACGAGTGGGTTGTACTTAATTAGATACACTAGGTTTGTTATTTCAGTTACGACTTTCTCTCTCTGTTTTCTCCCTGCTCTATGCTCCTCTGTGTGTGCTTATATAAACTACAGAGTGGGCTATTCTCTTATAACTCGGTGTTTCTTTCTCTTTTTACCTGGCTCGCTTTAAAGCTTTCATATATAAACAGTTTTTGAAAAACACTAAAACAATATAAAATTAAAGATAAAACATTATTTCAATTTTTATTAATATTTGAATTAAATCCTAATTATGTTTCTAACTGAAGATAGTGAACAAAGAAAGCTGAGAAGGGAATACATTTTTTTTAATCTTTGATTAAGTTCACACTCTTGAGTGAACGTGTGAATTGAATGAATGAATCATCAACATAGTTACATTACTTCTATATAACAGACTTTAGTGATAGGTGACATAATTAAATGCTCAACTTCTAACTAACTTTAGCTCAGTGTCTAGCTCCTTCTAACAATCTAACTACTTCCTAATTATTTACATTTTGTCACTAATATTTCGAATCTTTTATTTTTGTTTTAAACATTTTATTTAGAGTAATACTAGATAACTAATTCTTTTCAACCAACATCTATCAATTTTTTTATCTAAATTTTTTTTATTATAAATCCTAAATTATAAATTTAAACACTAAAGTTAGATTCTATATTTTTTCATTATATCGTATTTTTGTCTTATGATCAAAATTATTTTTTTTTTATAAATATTATTTTTTCCCTCTTATTATCTATTTTTATCAATTTCATTTTCAAATTATTACAACCACTAGTTTATTTTTAAAAAGATGATAACTACTACAATTATAATTGTTGTTACCTATAAAAAGATGATAATGAAAAAAAGAATATTTTTAAAATAAATATTTTAATAAAATACTAAACTAGAACAAAATAAAATATTTAAATATTAAAAATAAAATTAAAATTTTATTCAAATATTGGATAATAAAATAATAATTTACACGATAATAACGTATGGTATATACTTACAAGTCATTTAAATATCCCAAAACTGCAAGCCCAGAAGGAATTGGCCCACTTACTCCACTCCCTTGAATTACTCTAACAAAATAAATAAGCAATCGAGACAAATTCAGATAAATTTTTAATTATCAATCAATAGAAGAAATAAAAAAAAATTAATAAAGAGTTCACACAATTGCTGCAGATTTGTCCAACTTTGAATAAAATCAGGTATCTTTCCAGAAAATTGATTGTCGCTAAGTTGACTGCATGCACATAGGATAAGGACACATGAAACAAATAAAAACATAAATTAATTGAGAAACAAAAACAACAATTTTTTCCCGTGAATTTGATAAAACTATATATATATGAAGCTTACACAATCTGCAATGAAGTGAGCTTGGCAAGTGTTGCAGGAAGCTCTCCGGTAAAATTGTTTGAGCTAATTTGCCTGTATATTTAGTAATTATAAAAACAGAAATTATTATTATTATGAAACAAAATTAGTAAATTCCAAAACTAACACATCCATGTGGAAGATAATATAAGATAAAAGAAAGTAATTAATAATTAAAAGGCCTTACAGTCTTTGAAGTTGTGAGAGATTCCCAAGCTCAGGAGGAAGGTTTCCAGACATTTGATTAAACTCAACAACACTATATCCATTTCAAGTTACGTTATTGATAATTAATTTATCAACATACATTTAGTTTTAAAGTTATATTTAAGTACATTAATTTTAAATATATTATTTTATTTAATATTGAAAACGTAAATTGTTTGCCAGCTATAGTGTGGAAGAGCAGAGACTCACAGAACTTGGAGACCAGAAATGTTTGCTATCTCTTTCGGTATTGAACCTGTTATTCGATTTCCCCCTAAGGATCTGTCATAGAAGATTAACGTCGACATTAGATTTTTGTTATTTGTATCAGTGATCTTGAAATTAAATTAAAAAAACTTAATGCTCGCTCCAAATTAAATTTCCTTGTCATATATCACGATCAAATTCGGTTTATTTGATCCAGTCGGTCGAATAAAAAACTCATAGTCACTAAATTGAATTAGGTCATTAACTCATTATTTGAGCCGAATAAATAATTAATTAGATTAAATTTGGTTAAATTCAATAAAACCGATCAAACGTGCTAAAATCGGATGAATCAATTTTGTGAAATTCAGTTAAGCTAGACTAAGTTATTATTTGTTATTATGAGACACCAAAAAAAAATTTGTTATTATGATGTTTTTTTATTAAATATAGCACATAAATAAATTAAATTATATTTATAAATTTTAAAAAATAATCTTTTATTAATTATAATATCTTTTTTATTTTTTATAAATATTTAAAGAGTATAATAAATATAAACTAATTAATGAATTATTAAAATTTAAAAATAATTGTTAATTTAATATTAAATAAAACTTAACAAAATATATTTATTATGAAAAGAAAAAATAAAATTAATTTTATATGATTATTTAATTATAACTTGATCAGTAAATTTAGTTTGTGCCTACCGATCAAATCAATAATTTGATAATTTTGTAATATAACCTATTCGATTTGATAATTATTATGCAAAAATATTAGTGATCGCATATATATATATATATAGTATAAAAGAGAAATAATTAATAAAATAAAATAATATACATGAAGGTAAGATTGGTCATTCGGCCCCATTCTTTTGGAATAGTTCCATTCAGGAGGTTGTATGTAAGATCGCTGTAACAAAAACAGAGGAAGAGTGTTTGTCATGCACGCAACATATATATTAAAGTTTAGGAAATATTTTAAGTGCACCGAGGAGTACTGGTGTACCAATTATTTTAACTATTGATTTTAATTAATATATATTATATATATTTTTTATAATTCAGATTAACAGTTAAAACAACTGGTATATTGGTATTTTCAATGTACTTAAAATGTTTTCTAAAGTTTAAGATATGAGAAAAAAACAATCCAGAAATGATTGGGTATTGAATTTTGTAAAGTTAAGAGAGACACATACATTTGTTGAAGGTAAGGCAACCTCACAAGTTCCGCTGGGAGTTGACCTGGGAGACTTTCTCGTTTCACACATCTGCTTGGTTCATTTAATTATTAACCGTGAAAATGATGTTCAAAAAGAGTACTTTCAGGGACCAACTTTTTTTTTTTTTATCTTTTAGCCAACACTAATCATTTTTTTTTTTCACACTAAAGTGTTACCGCAAGTATTATTTTTTTTCCAAAAAGTTATTTCATGAACTTGGTTACTTATTTCACTTGTTATTATAGCCATTTGTGATCATTTTCTGTTGTTTATGTTAAGTTAATATATTATTTTCTACTATTATCTTAACGGACTCTAATTTTGTCAAACTAAAAAGACAATGCTAATGTGCCAAACATTTTAGTAAAATAGCAGAGTTGGCTAGTATTAATTCAAAGCTAAGGGTAAAGTACTGTCCTTAGGTTGCACATAATTCTATTTTAATTTTTAAGTTTAAAATATTTTATTTAAATTTAAAAAAGTTTTATTTAGTTTTAATATAGTCTTATCGTGAGGTTAAAGTTAAATAATTAACGGCATGTTCTGCATAGTACAACAAGATCGATAATATAAAAAACAAGTACAAGCCCAGTGATACAAAATCAACAATGGATATATCAATAAATTTATTTATCAATCTCCTTACAATTTAAATGAAATATTTTCTATAAAACTAAGAAAAATGATAAATAAATATATTGATGCATCTATTGTTGATTTTGTACTTCTGGACTTTGTACTTGTTCTTTAGATTATTGGCCTTATTCTTGTACTGCTGTCACGCACGTAAGATATTTCGTTAATCTAAATGAAACATTTTAAGATTTAAATAGGACACTTCAAATCTTAAAAACCAAAACAGGACTACGTCCGAAACGTAATTCAAAAGTAAAATCAAAATAAATTTATTTATATTATGTAAAAAAAAGCCAAATATAATTATTTAAACAAATTTATTTATATTATGTGAAATACATAATTATTTACATAATTTTTATCCAATAAGCTAAACCTTTGCAATAAGTAATTTCTTAAATTTAAAATTTTCTTTGTTCTTTGAGTATTTTTGTTCAAAAAGAGTAATCAATTAGGGATAAGAAGGATGGAGTGAGAGATATATATGTAGAGAAGTCCTACAAGCTAGTGACATGGCAGAGAGTGGAATCGGCATAGGAGCAATTGCATATAACAGCAGTAGTTTGATTACTCTTCAACATCATGCACGAACTCATATTTTGTAGTTGTTCACTACTATTGCATCCAGAAAACAAATTCTCCCTCCCAAGTGTCTTAGCTATGTCTTTCAGAGCTTCCACTATATACATTCATATGATATATATGATGCAGTACAACAAAACAAGTAATTAACATAGAATGTAATTTATTAAAAATATTAAGAATAAACATTGAAATTGATCCCAAAAATTTTAAAACTTAATATTAATATATAAATTGTGCATAGTTAAAATATATCCTTTAATTATACAAAATCTTAATATCTACATTTTTAACTTGTTGTGTGAAAAACTATATATATAAAAAGATTGAGATCTTTACATATAATACGTTAAAAAAGAATCACGATTGAGAGATGGATATATAAAATCATGATATCAAAACTCAAATGACATAGTCTCTCTATACTCAATTAAGAGGTTGCGAGTTCGAGTTTTCTATCTTTAGTAAAAAAAAAAAAAAAACAGTAGCTAATTTTAGAATTTAGTGTTTATAATTTAGAGTCTAAAATTAATACAAATGTATGATTTGAGTTTTGAGATATAAAATTTAAGGTGGGTAAAATAATTTAAAAGAATTAATTAATATTAACCGAAAAAAAGCTGCTTCTTTAATATTACTTGGCGAGAATTTATGGGCTTAATTACCTTCATCTTGTGACAAAGCCTGTCCAAAAGCCGAAGAGTAAAAGCAAAAGGCAGATAAGAGTAATAGGAAGAAAGAAATGTATGGTGGAGCTTTCTTCATGTTTGCTTGCTGATTTAGTTTGATCGATGATGATTGAATTGAAAGCAATTGATTTTAATAAGATGTGAAAATATAGTTTGCCACAGCAAGCGCAGAGAAGAGGAGACAAAGATATTTATACTAGTAGCGTCGGTGAGGAAATGATGGAGGAAAATTAAAGAGAACATATACAACGCACCAAGGACCATTTTTTTTTCTTTTTCTTTTTCTTTTTACCTTTCAATTGGTGACTTTTTTTGCTTTTAATTATTTACAGATGTTTTTTCATTCAATTCAATAGTTATTCACTTATTCTTACGCATCTAATTATGCCTAGTCAGATATAAGTTGAAAATTACGTATTAATTCATGAAAAAGTTACTTATATATAGAATTATTCATATCCTAATTCAAAACACAAATCCAAATTCAAAACACAAATCCAAACTCATTAAATATGAAAGGCCATCCAAAATTTTCTTTTCTCATTTTTTAAAAGGTCGGACACAAAAAAAATCTAATTTCACCTATCTAAATAAGTAATAATCTCTGCGAATATTTTTTATTATCTCTATCTTTACTCAAAAATAGATTTCAACAAACTTTTAAGATAAAGGGTCATTAAAAATGAAATTACTCAAAAAAATAGTTATTGACTCTATTATAAATACACTGACACCCTTTAAATATATTCATGACCCACTCTATTAAAAATATTCTTAAAGTAATCTTTGTTAGCTTAAAGATTGGAGTCTCTTGCGGGTATCACATCCGCCTCCTTACGAAAAACTCGGACGGAGACACTTCAACACCAGAACAAATCGGATGCTGTCTCAAGAAGAGCCTGAATTTCATATTTAGGTCCAAATCATCGTTTCAGTATACTTTTATTTAAAAATATAAACTTTTAAAATAAATAATTTCGTAGTATAATATTATAATCTTTATGATTTAAAAAATCAGATCGAATCAACCGATTTGTTTTGATTTGTTTAGAACTATCCACACGAATAAAAAATAAAAATAAAAAAAGACGTATGCAATTTTTAACAGTAAATTGATTTAAAATAGTAAATTATAAAAAGTTAATATTTTAAAAATATTATATATTTATACATAAATATATTATTTTATTATATATTATTTTTCTACAGTTAAATCTTTGCTGAATCTTTAAACCTCTAATTTTATCGATTATTATTTTCAGAAGCTTAATCACTTAAAAAATTTAGATTTCAATATTATATATGTATACTTGTATTTAACCGTTTAAACTTCTATGATACGTGATTTTATTATAGAATAAATATAAAAATAAAATTTTAATTAATGAATATTAGTCAATGTTTTTAAATTGCAAGAGTTTTTATTTTTTGAAGATTTAGATTTTAGAATCTAGGTTTTAGATTTTAGGATTGAGAATTTATAATTAAAAAATATTTTTTAAAAAATTAATTAATATTAACTGAAAAAATTAATTCTTCAATTAAACTCTTTATGATAATATAGAATAACGTATAAATTTGTACTTGGATAACTAATAAAAGTGTTTAATTTTTTGTTTATGTCAATAAATAAAATGAAGCAGTCAGGATTAGTAAGTAGTTATTATTTCATAATGACAGGGAATACTCTATTTTTTGTATTTTCAGTAAATAAAGTTAAAAAAATAGCTTAACTTAGGATTATTATATCAATCATTTACAAAAATAAAGGTGTTTTGTCATCGCATATAAGGAAGAAACTGAGAAAGATTCCACGTAGAAATTTGTAATTGACCCGGCACATGCAGGTATCATGAATAATGCATATTAAACACTGATATCAGAGGTGGGGTCATAAATTGGAAAATCTGTAAAGAGGAGTACATATGAGCACCCCTTGCAGAATGACTATATAGAATTGGCCAGTTAACCAACGAAGATTTTCAGGATTTTTTTTAAAGAAATAAAATAAATATTTTATTTATTTAAATAAATAATTTATAATATTTTAACTAAAATATATTGAATCTCTTATTTTGTTTACACTATAAATAAGATAAGTGTAACATTCTACTACACAAAATTTTACACTTAAGATGTAAAACAGAGATGACGAGATACTACAACCTCTAAAAATAAAATATATATATATATATATATATATATATATATATATATATAGTTGAAAGGATATAATATTCGATGAATCTTGAAAGATAGTTTAAGCAAAATCGCAAAATTAAAAGTATATATATATATATATATACACACACAAAAGAAAATAGAGGATCAAGAATACATAGTAATCAAGTTCCAAGTTCAGCCTGCAAAATTAAAGTTGGCCAAAGAATATTTATGTACATACAGGGACGGATTTACTTATAAGGATGTGGGGGGCAATTGTCCCCATCAAATTTTTATAAATAAATAATAAATATATACATAAGTATAAAATGCCCCCTTAAAATAATAAATTTACCCCATGTTTATTTTTTTTTTAAATATATGTGTGAAAATTCTAGGTTATTAAATAACAACATAATGATAAAAATTATTGAATTATATAATTTAATCTATTTATATTAGAAAAATAAATATGCTTGATTAAATAATAATAATTTAATTAGTTAATTATTCAAAATTAAATTTAGTTTCTCAAATAAAAATGAGACGGTTAATATTTAATAATTTTTTAATTTAATTGAGATAATATATATTATATATCGTTTATTTATTTTTACTATTTATTTAATTTAGTTTTGGTATTATGTATAATAATTATTTTCATCAAAAAAAATTTTACCATGAATATTATAGAGTGTCAAGTGTCAACTGTGCAATTAAATGGCAAAAAAAATTTAAATAATTACTTGATAGAAAAAAAAGACATTATTTAAATTTATATATAAAAAATGTGATCGTTTAAGTTTAATTTTTATTTTTTGTAATTATTTGTGTTTCTTTCTTGAATCTTATATATTTTTTATAGATTTTTTAATTATTGAGCTATAATTTTTTTGTATTATATAAAAAAAATCAATAAAATGGGAGTTGATGGATATGAAAAATATTTGATAAAAAAAAACTTTTAAATTAATATACTTTTTTATGTGTTAATTAAATTATTTAAAATTTGACTAATATATTTTGAATTTTTAATATCTAAATATATTTATGTTAAATTTTTTTATTATTTTTATATATTATTTTTACTCCTACTATTAAATTTTTTGCATCCGTCACTATGTACATACATATAATTCCAAATGCAAAGTTCTCAAAATAAGTCTTAGTTCTCCAACAAAAGTCTCTACGAGGCACCAAAATATAATACATAAAAGAAGAAGTCTAAGCATATATATATATATATATATATACACATAACAAAACATGAAAATCCAAACTCCCATCTTCACTGTAATAGAACTTCAGACGCCTAGTGAAACGCATCTTGACCTGCATATGAGAAACAACAATATCGTATAGGATGAGAATCGGGGGGTTCTCAGTATGGTTAAGGTGCCCACATATATAATAGATAAGGTCTCGGGAAAGTCAGAGGCAATCCTAGAACTCCGACACTCAGATTATAAAACTTAAAGATTTAAAACAGTATCCATAAATAAGTGTGGTTTTCTAAGGATTCTTAAACTTAACCAAAACCTTAATGTAACCCTTCACCATCCACTTTTTTCCAAAACCTCCATCACTAGTGGAATCACACAGACAAGCAAGCAGACAAAGAAAATATAGGTAATTTATAGATGCAACAAACAGAACACATAGCTGTTAAACATGAATATCAATTTCAAAGCAAGCAAACAAATGCACATGATGTATACATGTCCTATGACTGTTGATATCAACTGTCGGTTACTTAGTTAGCCCGACATATCCTGGTAGCTAACCGTGGACAGAACACCAAACACGTAACAAGTGAAATAACGCCGTAACCATTGCATCTTACCCGCGTACCCGAAGTAGGGGACAACTTCACCCTACCTCTTACCCAGGTGGTATTACAGTTCTTAACGCGGAGCAAGCGGCGATAAAATTCTACCCTTGCATCTTACTCGGAGCTTCGAACTCTTAACTGGAGCAAGTGGATAACACCACTGCATCTTACCCGGCAATCTCACCTCTTACCCGAAGCAAGTGGATAACACCACTACGTCTTACCCGGAGGCATATCACAATCAAATTCAAGTTCATTTTCATTACTATTCAAATTCATTCATAATCATTCAATCATCGATTCATCTTCCATACATTCTCAACATCTTTACACTTCTTCAACATATACCCGGAGCGAGTAGTCATTGCCATCTTACCCGATCACCTCTATCTCATTCAATTCATTCTAATTCAACCATCATTATACCTTAACAAAATCATTATAATCAACCCATCTCTAACTCAATTGAAATTCATTATTATCATCATTATAATTACATTAGTTAAATCAATGCTTCGCAAACTCGAAACCACCACCACACAATCATAATTTATTATTCTGCAAATTGCTTCATTAGATAAGATAAGATTTGAAATTTAAAGATTTTAAAATTAGAATTCAAAAGAGAGAAAAACTAACAAGATACTAAAATTTTGGAAATTGAATTTTAAAAGAAAGATAAGATAGCAAAATTTTAAAAATCAAAGAAAGGAAGGATAAGATAAAGATTGAAAGAAAACATAAGCAAGAAAAGCAAGACTACTAACAAAGATACCAAACTTAAAATTTTTGAAATTAAATTAAAAAATTTTCAAAAATTTAAAAAAGTAAAACACCACAAGACACAAATTTAAAAATTTTGAAATTAAAGACACCAAATTTTCGAAAAAAAATGACAAACACTAAGGAATACCAAACATAAAGATTTTAAGGATCAAGGACACAAATTCTAAAAAATCTTGAAAGAAAACACCAAAAGATACCAAACTTAAAAATTTTGAAATCAAATAAGAAAAATAGCAAGAACAGTTCAAACACTAAGGAAGAAAACAATAACAGTTTTTAAAGACTCAAGAAAAGAAATGAAAATCAAAGTGACACCAAACTTAAAAATTGACACAAGACTCAAACAAAAGAAAAACAATGATACTAAAAACAAAAATAAAACATATATATATATATATATATATATATATATATATTGTTTTTTTTTTCCAAAAAATTCTAAAAGGAAAACAAGAAACACTAAAAGAAAAACAATAAAAATACCTGATCTAACTAGCAAGACAACCGTTAGTTTGCCAACAAACAATCCCCGGCAATGGTGCCAAAAACTTTATGCGGAAAAATTGAATTTCCCACAATTAGACTGGCAAGTGCACCGGGTCGTCCAAGTATTACCTCAGGTGAGTGAGGGTCGAATCCTACGAGGATTGTCGGATTGAGCAAGCTGTGGTTATCCTGCAGATCTTAGTCAGGTGAATAGAAAGGTAATTTTGATTGTTGTAGGCGCATAAACAAACAATAATAGAAGCGATAAATGGATAGGATAAAGATAGTAATTAGCAGTAGTTAAGGCTTCGGAGTTACTTCTTCTTCTGAATTAACACGTCATACTCTCTACTTCAATGATGAATGATTTCTTCAATAGCAAGGCTGGAAGTGATTAAGCCATGGGTCGTGGTCATTAAGTTTTACAGGTCCAGACCGAACATCCGAACGAACTAGATCAAGTGCAAGTCAATCCCTTTGTTGATCCTACTCAAAATGCCATAGACAAGGTCAGATCTTTTGAATCAGAGACTGCTGCTCTTATGGTTCTAGCCCTTAGAGCCACAGGAACCTCAATTGCCACTGACCAACGAGGTTATATGTCACATACACGGATTAATCCAGATAATTCTGTTGGAATCCGTGATGCATCTTCAAGCTGTAGCTCAATACTATCCGGGTCATGACTTGTAAGAAACTCCTGTAGAATCGAAATTCATAAGGATGAAGAACAACAATGCATCATAGAAGAGAATCACACATGCATTGGAATAGAAAAGTAATTATATTAATTCATAGGAATCAGCAAAGCTCCTAATCTTAACTTTGGAGGTTTAGTTGCTCATACTGTACAAAAAATAAAGTGTAAAGTTCGAATGTGGTGGAGAAGATCGAAAAAAACTCTTTTAAACATTGGTGATCTCCCCTTATTGATACTAATGACTAGACATAAAAAGAAACTAATAATAATTAGAAATTACAATAATGAAATAAACTAAGCTAAAGTGATGCGAAAATCTACTTCTGGACCCACTTGGTGAGTGTTTGGGCTGAACTTGGCTTCTAACTTGAGTGAGTGGGCGTCCAACACCCAATATGGGGTAGATATGCTGCTTCCTTGCTTCCTTTGTGGCGTTGAACGCCAGTCTTGGGCATTAAACGCTGGCTTCTGTCCCCCTTGGGGCGTTGAATGCTAGAAAGGGAGTAGTTTGGGCGTTCAACGCCCGTTTTGGGCCTTCATTTTCAAAGCAAAGTATAAACTATTATATCTTATTGGAAAGCTCTGGAAGTTAACTTTTCAACGCCATTGAGAATGCTTCAGATTGACTTTTGTAGCTCCAGAAATGCTCGTTTGAATGCACGGAGGTGAGGATCTGACAGGATCTCTTGTCCTTTCTTTGCCTTTGAATCAGACTTTGCCAAAACTTTCTAAATTCATCCAAAATTCACCTAAAATTATAAAAAAAATATAAAAGCTCAAAATGGCATCCTAAAAATGAATTTTGTATTAAAATCTACTAAAACATAATAAAACTTAACAAAACAAACTGAAAATACCAAAAAAATATCACCAAAAAATGTATAAAATATCTGCTTATCATTTAGTCATATCAAATAATATCATCCAATGTCTTGTAACTTCATTTTCATGTGAAATAGATGTGTTAACGGGAGTATTCACCTTTCTTAAAATAGCCCAGCAATGACTTTTGAGAAGGACTCAAATTATGGGTCTACTTGCGAAAAAGGACACACTTGGTGGGGGTTTCACAGGCAAAAACCAAAAAACATAAAAGCAAACCGCGTACACTCAAAACTGATCTCGAATCCGTATACATGACTATTTCTTTGTTGACTAATATGGAGTGTGTAATTTTTTAGTAACTGAATAATAATAAAAAAGAACAAAAAAAAAACAACAAAGCAAAACGTGGACTGATCCCCAATCCATATACATACTTGTCGATTTCTTTGTTGACTAATATTGACCGTAATTTTTTAGTAAGTGAATGATAATAGTACCTTCTACCTTGCTAATACTAATTATTAAGTTAAATTAAATAGTTAGTCTCTATATTTTTATTGTAATTATAAATTAGTTTTTATATTTAAAATTTTGTACAAAATATAAATTTATATTCAATAACGCTTATCATAAAAAAAATTTCACATTTACTATAATGTTTTCTTCTTTTTCTTTTTCTTTTTCTTATTTTTCCTTTTTTTAAGATTTTTGTTTTTCTTCTATTATCACACTGACCCACCATTACCAAAGTCTGCCCCGTCCCCTTCTTTCATTGTTCCTTCTCTTCTTTTTTGTTCTTTTCTTTTTTTCTTTCTTCTACAAATCAACATAAAAATAGTAGCTCAATTTATTACAATTATATAAAAATAGCAAGAAATCAACATATTATAATTCAATAATTAACTAAATAGTTAAAAAAATTAAAAAAAAATTTAATAATGTAAAGACAAAACGCAGGAGGAGGAGAGGGAGACGAAGCACACCAATACAGAGACTGGAGAGGGAGAGTAGTAGCGACGCAAGCCCTGCCGAATGAGAGAGACGAGACAAAGTAGAGAGGCGAAACAAAATTTGTGAGCACAGATGCGGTGGACAGAGGTGAGAGATAAAGAGCGCTGGGGTGGGGCCGGGTGCTATTTTGAAAAGTGAAAAAGTGAGAGTGAGAGAGATGGAGAGTAGTGGAGTGGATTCATATAGCCTAAAAATTTTTTAGCCATTTTCAAATGGTTAAATTATACCGTTACTCCATGTACTTTCAATAAAATTACAAATTAGTATCTACTGTCAAACACGTGCCACTCACATGTTTAAAATAGTAAATATGCTGATGAATATTCTGTTAAATCAAACAAATTTAATTTTGTTTAGAGACCCAATTACGTATAGACATTTAAAGGGTAGAGATCAATTTATAATTTCAGTAAAAATATAGAGACCAACGATGTAATTTAACTTAATTATTATCTCCTTAATTTTCAAATACGATACCAAACAAGGCCCAGGATAGTAATTTATGGGCAAATATACATAACTGATATAAGAAAATACAATTTTTTCTACTATAAATTTAATATCTCTAGTTATCTCTCTTCTTTGAGTAAGAAGAAGAGTCCAAATGTAATGAATACAAATTTCTTGTAGAAGTAGATGAAGCAGTTCAAAACAATACAATTTCATTGCATCCAATTTCTTCTCATCCAATAATGCCTCAATTAAACCTTGGTTGTCAATGTTCTACAATAAGGATGAGTGACTTGAAGCTAACGCATGCACTAGGGTTTGTTTGGAGTAAGGGAAAAACAAAATGTTACTGAATGATGATGAGGTGATAATTGATAATTCTAACGAGGAGACTGATTTAGGTCAAGTGTTGGGAATTGTTGGTGATGTCCAACAAGATTATGATGCATATAATGTATATCATGAGGTCTTTGATGGAGTTGATTCTTGGCATTTAGAACAGATGAAAACTCCCCAAATTTTGATGATGAAGAATTGAAGATAAATACTCTGATGTTGATAGTAATGATGTGTTTCGAATATTCACAAAAAAGTGACAGGTTTGTAGAATTGAGACTTCAAAGTAGGATAAAGAAGGACTTTATAGAGGCGGTTAGAGAATTTACCATATAAGAGGGTAGGCAAATAAAGTTGCAAAGAAATGTAAGTTATGGGGTAAAGACAATATTCAAGTTCAAGGTTCGTAACTGCAAAGGATCATGATGAGTTATGCTGGTAAATTAAGAGATTTAACTATGATTATATGTGCTATAGGAATACCAAAATAAGGTAGCAAATAGCTAGGAGGTGGCTTGTAGGAAGTGAAGAAAGTTTAGAAAATACCCTAATTTGAAGTATGGAAAAGCTTAGGAAGTGAAATAATGAAGAAGAATCAAACATCATCTGCTCAAACAAAAAAATTGCACCTCCTCTTTCCAATGGCCTGTCATACCAAGAAAAACAAAAATTAAAATGCATTCACCAAAAATTGTTGCCTAATTTGGTCAACTAAAAAGTGTCTCTCATGATTCATTTCTCCTTCTCGGTCAAGGTAGCTCAATTCCGATTTCTAGCAAGCACAATCCATCATGGACTGAAGTTCAGCAATTTCTCAAATTTCTCAAGTTTTTGTGAGTCTGATTGATGGGCTAGTAATGTAGATGATATGAAGTCAACAAACGGATTTGAAGTTCTTTTGGGGACAAAGTAAGTGTCATGGGTGAGTAGGAAGCAAACTGCAGTTTCTAAGAGCAGCATAGAAGTTGAATTCAAAGGGATAGTTAACATTCTAATTAACTGAAACGATTTGGCTGCAAAATTTACTAGATAAAATTAGAATGTCGTGCACAACAAAACTAGTCATTTAATGTAACAATCAAAGTGCAATACTACTCTCTATCAATTCAATTCTACACACCACCACAAAACACTTTGCACTGAACCAATCATTTTTGAGAGATCATGCAAAAAAAAGTCTTCATTCAACATATTCTAGCTCAAGATTAGCTGACAAATATCCTAAGAAAACCACATTTAGCAACAACTAACATTCTTAAAATTCAGAGAGCAACTAAGAGTAAGTCACCACCAAAAAATAATATATTACAAATAGATTTACCAATAAATTTGGTTTTTCTTGTTAACGGATTTTTTATTACCGATACATTTACCAATGATTCCGTCTATTGGTAAAAGCCTCGCATAGTAATAATTTAATGATGTATTTTTCCTGTCAGTAATTTAGCATCATATTTTCCTTTGTTACTAAAGGATTTTTTTTCAGTAACTATCTCTTCGATTTATCCAAATTCATCTAGTTTTTCAATAGATTTTTTTATCAATAATGATTGTCCAATTTTGACAAATTTTCGGTCGATAAAAAAGGTCAAATTTTTCGACGAATTTTCTGTTTGTAATTTATTTTTAGAAAAAATGTTAAATAACTTTATTTACCGGATAATAATTTGTCAAAAATATGCAACATAATTTCTTTCTATCACAAAATAAATTTGTTTTTATATAAAATAAATATAAGTTTAATTATGACAGATTTTCATCTAATTTTTTATAAAACCAAAACTTAAATTAGAATTTTCATGATAATTCAAAAAATAACAAATCAATGATATTATCAAACTAAGAAAAAAAAAGTAGTATAAACAAACAAGTTAGTCATGTCATCAAATTAAAAAAAAATACTAAAACTAAACAAGTTAATTCTAAACATAAAAATAAGTACATCATGTTTAATAAACATTAAACGATCAGCTATAATCCTCAATGTGATTTTATCTTCATTCGACTCCATTGAGGATAGGGGCAGTGGTAGTGAAATATCATTGGAACTATTTTTATCTCCTAACCTTTTTATAATAACTAGGATATTGTCTTTAGTATACTCTTTTTGTTTCAGTTTGGCCTTGTTGGCCTTTTCAACCACCATTTTTAACTTTAATTTCTTGTAATACCCCCTCTTATTAGCAGATTCAACTTATCATACATTTCTGCTAGATGGTGTCAAGACATTACTCAATTTTGGTGTTTTTTGTACCTATAATGTAGTGTATTTTAGAAGAAATATGCAGATATAATATAAAAAGTAAACGCTACATTAGTGTACAAAGTTATCCTAATCTACCTATACTTAAAGGAAAGATCCTTACCTAGTACTAAAGATTTCTTTCTAAAGTGGACATATTTGAGCTTTAAAATGTAAATCATGATCTCAGAAGCAAAAGAATTGCTTGACCAATTCGTGATAGAAAAACTTAACGCATGAAGTTTCATAAAAGTCCTTATAACTTAGAAAAGGTCAATTAATTTGAAAATTATATAAATTATAGGAGTTCTGATCGCTCTGTTATAATTCCGTGATAACCGAATTATATTTCAGTTTTTATTATTCAAATCCATTCATATGAAAGAATTCATGAGATTTATTATTTTTTTTATAATTGTTTATTATTTATCCTATAACCGATGGTCTCTATAACGGTCCTAAGAATACCAGTTGCTTAGGAAAGAACTCTTGAACAAAGGGAGGAGCGAGGTATGTTGAGTAGTGAATATTTAAAAATACTGATCTCATCTTATAAATGACTTATTTGAGTGTGAAAATATTTTTTGCAAGTACTTATATTTCGTATTTTTTATTGATATAATGTATAAATCATCTATTCGAAGTATTGTTGACAAAAATCTGGCTAAATGATGCGTTCGCATATTTAGTAGTTTATAATATGTTTTTCTCTTGTGTTTTTCTATTGTTTTCTTAAGTTTAATTGCATAATCTTCTCTTAATCTCATTACTTTTAAGTATCCCTTACTACTAAGTACTTTCGAAGTGTTTTTAAGAAAATACAGAATTAAAGATATGAAAATCAAGTAGCAAAAGAGAGGATAATCAAAGGAGAATCATCGCATGAAGAGCCATAGCAAGTAAATAAGGATCAAATTAAAGCCATGCAGCATAGTTGGCGTGCATCGCCCTGGAGAGGAACAGGGGTGTGCTGTGTGCGATACCATACATAGGGCGTGCAATACCCTGCATGCAAGTTGGAGCTAGCGTGCCATGCATGAAAACAGGCATGTAACACCTTGAAGACAAGCAAACTCCTGGAAAGAAAATTTATATATGTTGTCAATTCTAACCTCTTTATACTCAAGTGATCATAACTTGAGCTAGTGAGATCCAAATGAGACGGTTTTAGTAGCGTTAGAAAAGTAATATCTAGAGCTTCAAAAACGATATGCATATGTCTATAGTGGACATTCAATTTGAGCTACAAATGACTCTCACCTTTTAGCTCATAAAATCAGTGAAAATAGGCATGGCGTGTAACAACCAAAATAGGCATGTAACGCCTTTGAAAAGTACCCAGAGACTGCGTTACATGCCCAGACAGCAAGTGGCACGCCCAATACCCAATCTACATGCCTTGGGAGCAAATAGAAGTGGTGTTTAATGCCACTAAGGGCGTTTAATGCCCTGAAGTTACAACAAAGTGGCGTTTAACGCTATCACTTGGCTTTAAATGCCCTTGAACAACCCCAAGCCCCTGGATCAGTCAAGTGAATGCTTGCTAAAGTAGGTGGCGTGTAACGCCACATGAAGGGCACCCAAATGTAAGTCATTTAACGCCATTGCTCGGTGTTAAATGCCCAAGCATAATCTCAAGCCCAAGTTTCACGCCAGTAAGTCCAAGTGCAACGTGTACTAGAAGCCTCTGATACGGGTTGTGAGATAGATCGGGGACTTGCGAGTCAAGCTGGTCGTCGGATTATCTAACTGGAGCAATAGGCTGGGTACCTGCCAAGACATTCCAACGCCTCAAGTTAGAATGTATCTAAGAGGTACATGGTGTGTGGAATGAGTAACGTACCTGAGGGGGGCTTTGATTCCCCTTTATATAGTCGGTGGTAATTATCTTATTTTATCTTATCTAGATAAGATAAGGGAGGCATTTGAATTCGAATATTGGCCTGGGATATTGGAAGTTATTGATCTATTTTGGGCCGTGAGGATGGCCCAACCCCAAGTATCCAGGTTCGTTGACCATTCTGAGGAAGGACCCAGGAGCCGGGTCTGGAACAGTTGCCCCTGCAGCGATAGAGTCAGCGTGCTCGGTCGTATTACTAGGTTTCGTATTGGTTGTGCAATCGTGCCATCGTGTGATCATGAATCTTAGCGTGGAGGGTATTGTCAGGGTGTCGCGTGCGAGGTCGGAAAACCGTGGAGTGGTTTTGGACGTCTCATCTCATGTGTGTTGCTTTTCCCGAAGGGAAGTTTGTCAGTTGCACTCTCTTAGGCATCAAAATAACACTTATTGCAAATGGACATTTGGTTTCTCTTTCCATTTTTGCCATTTTCCTCTTCGTGTTTCTTCTAAAAAATTCTTGATTTTTTATTTGTAACTGTTTCTATTTCTCCTTTTATTTCCTTCACTTATAGTTCTCTCCTTCTGTTCTGTTTCACATCTTTCTTTCTACTACTTCGATCTTTTGGTTCGTTTGTGCGTTTGCTGCTCCTTGTGTTTTCCTTTACTCCAGTTCAATCAGATTGGTACTTTTCTTTTTCCTTTTTGGTACATGTTTTGATTGTATGTTTCTTTTTTTTCCTTTCGACTGCTCTGTATTTCTCCGTTTGGGGTTGCTTTTTTGGTTACGAGTGTTAGTTTATTAGAGGGAGTGTGTGCCATTGTTTCTGGGTGTGGTTTGTGCTTGTGTTAGGTGTAGTTTTTTCTCCTTTAAGTGATCTATTAGACAGGGATTCGCAGCAATTTTTCTTCCCGTTTGGTTAGGGGGCTGATTGTAGTGCCCTCCTCTTTTATAGGTATAGCCCGACAGAGGAGCGAGGGTGCGAGGGTTCCGGTGGTCCCGACTGGCGGTGTCCCCTGGGGTGGATGAGAGGGTCTGCTATATAAACCTTGACTCCCCCGAGTTGCTGATTGGATGTAGGTTTATAAGTCCATATTCACGCGGCTAGGGATTCGATTCCCATTTTTGGAATGCGTTCAGATGCTGCTAAATCGTTATTTTGTGGCGTTGTCTCAGCTGCATCCTAATAGTTGGGTGGCCATCCGGATGTTCGAGTTAGTTTGTGGATATTTAGAGCTTCCAGTTCGGGTGAAAGTCTTTCTCTTCTTCTTTTTGTGTACTCTCCCATCTAAGGAGGGAAAACACAAGAAGGGATATGTGTCGTTTAGGGCTCAGCCTAATCGACGAATTTTTGGTTTGTTTGAGGATTCTTTCCACGGTTTCAAAGGGGAGTACTTTAAGGTGTGCCCTACTAGGGCACCATCCCTTTTGGTTGACCCTCAAGGTGGAGTGGTGGTTCGCGACATACTGGAACTTTGGTGCTGGTGGGCCATACTTGATGCTCGTTACTTACGAGATGCTCCCTCCCGAGAATAAAGACATCAGCGATGTCTTGTGGTCGATCTTTGTGGAGTGGCCGTTGAATTTTCGAGATGTCATGGGTGAACCGGAGATGTGTCGGATTTATATTGGTGTGTGTTTAAATGTTTCTTTTTATATATCCCTTTTTTTCCGGGTTTGAGACTTACGCTTTGTTTGCTTTTCCTTTTTTAGTCCAGGTTGCTGATAAACCCCAATTTTGTGGTTTATCTTGTGTTTATTTTGGGGGATTTTATCCTTTTCCCACATTTATTCAATGAAATAGCATGGTTTTGTAATTCTCCCTGAATATGTGCTTAAGTGTAAAAATATGCTTTTTAGGCCCTTAAATTGGTCATTTTAATTTACTTTTGATTCCACTAGATGCCTTGATGTATTTGTTGAGTGAGTTCAGGTTGAAAAGGCTAGTAATGGATCAAATGAGTGAAGAGAAAAGCATGCAAAGTGGAGAACTCATGAAAAATCAAGGATTTGGAGTATATTCATCGACGCGCACGCGCAATATACGCGCACGCGTGGAAGATGACGTCGCATGGCGACGTGTACGGGTGAACTACGCATACGCGTTGATGAAAATAATGCCAAGCGACGTGTATGCGTGACCCACGCATACACGTCGATGCTCACACGTGACCTCACTAAAGTGAAAATGCTGGGGCGATTTCTGAGCTGCTCAGGTCCAAATCCAACTCGTTTCTGAGGGTATTTCATGCAGAATTCAAGCTTGGGCAAAGGGGGAGCACTTATTTGTAGAATTGGCATCATGTAGTTTAGTTTCTAGAGAGAGAAGCTCCCTCTTCTCTCTAGAATTAGGGTTTTTAGGATATTTTGCATCTAGATCTAGGCTGAATTTCATGTTTTCATCTTGTTGCCTTTACAATTTCTTGCTTCTACACTTTCATTCCTCTTAGTTTTCTTGTTAATTTTACTTTTATGACTCTTTTATGTTTATGAATGCTCATGTTGGATTTGGTTTACATTTAATGCAATTTGATGTTTGATGTTCTTTTATTGTTGGCTTGAGTGTTGATTTTAATTTCCTTGCAATTGATAGTTAGTAGATTTTATTATTCTTGCAATTTACTATGCTTTCCTTTTATATCCACTAAGTGTTTGACAAAATGGTTGGTTGGATGTTAGAGTAGATTTTGAGCATTCTTGGCTTGGAAAGAGAAATTAGGTGATCTTGAGTCATGAATACCCAACTATGTTGGTGATCTTGAGTCATGAATCCCGACCTCAGGCGGACTCCCGAACTGTCTCTTAGGAGATGGTTTCGGCTGGAGGCGCGGGTCCTGTTTTGCCTGGGCCAATTGCTAGACTTGAGGAGGAGGTGGTTGTAGTCTCAGCCACCGAGGCGAGTAGGAAGCGGATGAGGGCAGCGGAGGGTAGTAGTAGTGAGAACATGGAGGAGGAGGGGCCGCTGCCGTCCGTGATGGATCGAAGTTGTGATTCTTCGACTTTCATTGACCTTCTGTTAGTGAGGTATTGAAGGATTGGGAAGGTCCAGGAAAGTTGGCTTGTGATTGGGAGGTTGTGACTAAGACGAACGGTGTCTTGATAATCTCGTGGACCAGTGATCAGTTTCCCAGAACAGGTTTGGTACTTGCCAGTTTCGAGAGTGGGTCGGCCATCGCATTCCTTTCCCTGGGAATGTGTTGGACAATTTCTCTGTCAAACTCGGCCACTAGTTATTTCACCTTGGCCAGGTATTGCTATAGCAAAGGATCCCATGTATGGTAGCCTCCATTAATTTGAGAGCTGACTACCTGGGAGTCACTGCAAACATCTAACAATTTTGCAGCGACTTCTCTTCCTAATATCAATTCAGCTATAAGGGCTTCGTATTTGGCTTGGTTGTTAGAGATTGGGAACTCGTATCGAATGGATTGTTCGATGGCGATTCGATTCTCATTTTCCAGTATTATTCCTGCTCCCCTGAGTTAGTGTTTGACGAGCCGTAAAAATGGAGTTTCCAAGTCTCCAAGGGTTCATTTCCTGGGGTCATTTTGACTATGAAGTCTTCCATGGCTTGGGCTTCAATAGCGTTCTTAGCCTCAAATCTGATTTGGTATTGTGATAATTCAATGAACTATGCGAGCATCCACCTTGCGACGTCCGATTTTTGCAGCACTTGCCTAATCGCCTAGTTCGTTTGGACTGCAATGGAATGGGCTTGGAAGTATTGCCGGAGGCATCGGGATTCCGTCAGTAGTGCCAAGGCGAGCTTTTTGAGTCAGGAGTAGCGTGTTTCCGCACTCTGGAATACCTTACTTATGAAGTATATGGAACTTTGTATTTTTTGCTCCTCTTCTCGAACGAGCACCGCGGCTAGTACTTCCTCTGTTATGGATAAGTAGAGGTAAAGCGTTTCCGCAGTTCTAGGTTTGGAGAGTATGGAGGGATTCTGCTAACACTTTTTTAAAATGTTGGAAGGCTTCTTCGCACTCAAGTTACCATTTAAAACTTATACCCTTTTTTCATGAGTTTGAAGAAAGGCATAGCTTTCTGGGCCGAGGCTCCTTGGAGGCGGGAAAGGGCGGCTAATCGTCCGGTTAGCCTTTAGACGTCCTTGAGACTTGCCGAGATGCTCATCTCAAGAATGAACTTATAATTTTTCGGGTTTGCCTCTAGTTGATAATTAAAAAACCATTATTCTAGTTGATAATTTTATAATATAACTTATTAATCTACCATTATTCTTTTAATAATGGTAATATATTTGTTATGAGGAAGGTCTTCTAGTGGTTCAGCAGTAGCAGTTGCTACTGAGCTTGTTGACTTTACAATTGGTAAGCTTTTGTGATTAATGGACCTTGAATTGCTTAAAGTGCTAGACGCTAATCTATTAGTTTGTTTATTACCTTTGACACTTGTAATAATAATAAATTGTGAGCTTCAAAACTACTTGCTTGACTGATATTCTCTTTCCCAGGAAAAGAAACTTCTTTTGGAACTGAATGGATCACATGTTGCAAGAATTTCAGTTTACGAGGTATGTGGTGGACGAAATTGTGATCAATGTTCTAACTATTTTGGATGAGATCATTATTATGGCACTGGTTGAATTCACAACTCCGTTCAACTAACCAGCAAGTGTACTGGGTCGTCCAAGTAATACCTTACGTGAGTAAGGGTCGATCCCACAGAGATTGTTGGTATGAAGCAAGCTATGGTCACCTTGTAAATCTCAGTTAGGCAGATTAAAACTGTTTATGGTTTCGAAAATCAAATAATAAAAAGAAATAATAAAAGGGATACTTATGCAGATTCATAGGTGGGAATTTCAGATAAGCACATGGAGATGTTGTATGGCTCAAGGACGCCTGCTCTCCTACTGCTTCAACTCAATCCTTCTTACTCCTTTCCATGGCCAGCTGTATGTAGGTGGTGCACGAAATTGCAATAACACTTTTGCAATCCCGCACAACTAACCAGCAAGTGCACTGGGTCGTCCAAGTAATACCTTGCGTGAGCAAGGGTCGATCCCACGGAGATTGTCGGCTTGAAGCAAGCTATGGTTATCTTGTAAATCTTAGTCAGGATATCAGAAATTATCAGGATTGATTGTGAAAAGCAAAAGAACATGAAATAGGTACTTGTTCAGCAGTAATGGAGAATAGGTTGAGGCTTTGGAGATGCTCCATCTTCTGAATCTCTGCTTTCCTACTGTCTTCTTCATCAAACACGCAAGGCTCCTTCCATGGCAAGCTGTATGTAGGGTTTCACCGTTGTCAATGGCTACCTCCCATCCTCTCAGTGAAAATGTTCCTATGCTCTGTCACAGCATGGCTAATCAGCTGTCGGTTCTCGGTCAGGCCGGAATAGAATCCATCGATCCTTTTGCGTCTGTCACTAACGCCCCGCCTGCTAGGAGTTTGAAGCACGTCACAGTCATTCAATCATTGAATCCTACTCAGAATACCACAGACAAGGTTTAGACCTTCCGAATTCTCTTGAATGCCGCCATCAGTTCTAGCTTATACCACGAAGATTCTGGTTAAGGAATCCAAGAGATATCTACTCAATCTAAAGTAGAACAGAGGTGGTTGTCAGGCACATGTTCATAGTTGAGAATGATGATGAGTGTCACGGATCATCACATTCATCCGGGTTAAGAGCAAGTGATATCTTAGAATGGAAGCAAGCATGATTGAATAAGAAACAGTAGTAATTGTATTAATCCATCAAGACACAGCAGAGCTCCTCACCCCCAACCATGGGGTTTAGAGACTCATGCCGTGGAAGGTATACAATGAAATGTGTAAAAATATCATGAGGTACAGATACAATGTCAAAAGGTCCTATTAATAGTAAACTAGTATCCTAAGGTTTACAGAAATGAGTAAATGACAGAAAAATCCACTTCCGGGCCCACTTGGTGTGTGCTTGGGCTGAGCATTGAAGCATTTTCGTGTAGAGACCTTTTCTGGAGTTAAACGCCAGCTTTCATGCCAGTTTGGGCGTTTAACTCCAAGTTTTATGCTAGTTCCGGCGTTTAACGCTGGAATTTCTGAGGCCGAATTGGTACGCCGGTTTGGGCCATCAAATCTTGGGCAAAGTATGGACTATCATATATTGCTGGAAAGTCCAGGATGTCTACTTTCTAATGCCGTTAAGAGCGCGCCAATTGGGCTTCTGTAGCTCCAGAAAATCCACTTTGAGTGCAGGGAGGTCAGAATCCAACAGCATCTGCAGTCCTTTTCAGTCTCTGAATCGGATTTTTGCTCAGAACCTTCAATTTCAGTCAGAAAATACCTGAAATCACAGAAAAACACACAAACTCATAGTAAAGTCCAGAAAAGTGAATTTTAACTAAAAACCACTAGAAATATACTAAAAACTAACTAAAAGATACTAAAATCATACTAAAAACAATGCCAAAAAGCGTACAAATTATCCGCTCATCACAACACCAAACTTAAATTGTTGCTTGTCCCCAAGCAACTGAAAATCAAAATAGGATAAAAAGAAGAGAATATACTATAGACTCCAAAATATCAAAGAAACATAGCTCCAATTAGATGAGCGGGACTAGTAGCTTTTTGCCTCCGAACAGTTTTGGCATCTCACTCTATCCTTTGAAGTCCAGAATGATTGGCATCTATGAGAACTCAGAACTCAGATAGTGTTATTGATTCTCCTAGTTAAGTATAGTGATTCTTGAACATAGCTAGTGTATGAGTCTTGGCTGTGGCCCAAAGCACTCTGTCTTCCAGTATTACCACCGGATACATACATGCCACAGACACATAATTGGGTGAACCTTTTTAGATTGTGACTCAGCTTTGCTAGAGTCCCCAATTAGAGGTGTCCAAGGTTCTTAAGCACACTCTTTTTGCCTTGGTTCACAACTTTATTTCTTTCTTTTTCTTTTTCTTCTCTTTTCTCTTTTTTTTTTGAAATTTTTTTTAAGTACTGCTTTTTCTTGCTTCAAGAATCAATTTGATGATTTTTCAGATCCTCAATAACAGTTCTCTTTCTCCTCATTCTTTCAAGAGCCAACAATTTTAACATTCTCAAAACAACAAATTCAAAAGACATATGCACTGTTCAAGCATTCATTCAGAAAACAAAAAGTATTGTCTCCACATCAAACTAATTCAACTAGTTTCAAGGATAAATTTCGAAATCCTGTACTTCTTGTTCTTTTGTGGTTAAAGCATTTTTCATTCAAGAGAGGTGATGGATTCATAGGACACTCATAGCTTTAAGGCATAAACTTCAAATTTTATTAATTATGAATTAAGAACAAGACTCAGAAAATAAATATAAGATGAAACTAGAAATAGAAAACAAAACAAAAAACGCAAAACATAGGCTCCTAATGATAGAGGTTTTCACAGAGTTAAGACTCAACAACCTTGATTTTGAGAAGTGGATGCTCCCTCAGCTTGAGAGGAGAGCTTTTGGCGTTTCATCTCTTGGAGTTCACGCCCCTGCTCCTCTTGCTCCTTCCATTGACTTCTTGGTGATTGGATGTTCAATGGGTATGAATTCATCTGCTCCCATCTTCACCCCAGCCTCTTTACAGAGCAAGGAGATCAAGCTTGGGTAGGCCAGTTTGGTTACAGTGGAATTCTTATTTGCAATTGTGTAGATCTCACAGGTAATCACATGATGAACCTCCACTTCTTTTCCAAGCATAATGCAATGAATCATCACTGCTCTCTTGATAGTTACCTCAGAACGGTTGCTAGTGGGCAGTATGGAACGCCCAATAAAGTCTAGCCAACCTCTTGCAATTGGTTTGAGGTCTCCCCTCTTAAGTTGGTTTGGGACACCTTTAGAATTGGTTATCCACTTAGTTCCAGGGAGGCAAATGTCCTCTAGAACTTGATCCAACCCTTTATCTACTCTCACCATCCTCCTATTAAAGGAGTCAGGATCATCTTGCAGTTGAGGCAACTTGAAGATTTCTCTTATTTTGTCCAGATGGAAGTACATAACTTTCCCTCTGACCATGGTTCTGTAGGTATGGTAAGCGGTTCCAGTCATTCTCTGCTTATCTGTCAGCCACAGATTGGAGTAGAATTCCTGAACCATGTTCCTTCTAACCTTTATTTCAGGATTGGTTAGAACTTCCCATCCTCTGTTTTGAATTTGCTCTTGGATCCCCGGATATTCATCTTCTTTCAGATCAAATTTAACTTCCGGGATCACTGACCTCAGACCCATTATTTTGTGATAATGGTCTTCATGTTCTTTGGTTAAGAACTTCTCTTGATTCCAAAGATTATTTGGAATAGTCTCTTTCTTTCCTCTTAAATTGGTTTGTTTTCCCTTAGGAGCCATGATCTTGATGAATCTTGGCTTAGTGATCACGGAAAAGCACACCAAACTTAGAGGTTTGCTTGTCCTCAAGCAAAAGAAAGGAAGGAAGAGAGAGGGAGGAAGAGGAAATTCGAATGGTGTGGTAGAAAGAGGGAGCCAAACGTGTATTTATAAGGTGGGGAGGGGAGTTTTCGAAAAAAGAGAAATTTGAAAGGAGATTTGAGAAGATATGGAAAGAAATTGAGAAAAAGGGTGAAATTTTTGAACAAAATTTGGGAATGATTTGAGAGATTTGAAGAGTGATTTTAGATTTTTGAAAATTTGAAAGTGAATGATGAGAGATTGAAATGTATTTTTGTAGAAAAATATGGGTAAGAAAAGGAAAGTTTGAAAAAAATTTGATTTGAAAACAAAATTGTGGTCCCCCCACCTTGCTGGCGTTAAACGCCCAGAATGGCACCCATTCTGGCGTTTAACGCCCATTTGTTGCTCCTTTTGGGCGTTTAACGCCCAGCCAGGTGCCCTGGCTGGCGTTAAACGCCAGAAATCCTTTATCACTGGGCGTTTTTCTAAACGCCCAGGATGCTGCACACCTGGCGTTAAACGCCCAGAATGGTGCCCATTCTGGCGTTTAACGCCCAAAATGGCACCATTCCTGGCGTTAAACGCCCAGAATGGTACCCATTCTGGCGTTTAACGCCCAAAATGCCCCTTACTGGCGTTTTTTTCGCCAGTAAGCTCATTTTCTCTGCTTTTTTAGCTGAATCCTTTTGTAACTCTGTGAATTCCTTCATTTTTGATACTTGCCTCTGTAAGAACTAATCATATAACCTCTTAATGACTGGGTTGCCTCCCAGCAAGCGCTTCTTTACTGTCTTTAGCTGGACCTTTACTGAGAATCACTCAAGTCTCAGTTTTGAGCATTCCTGCTCAAAATTGCTTTCAAGATAATGCTTGATTCTCTGTCCATTAACAATGAACTTTTTGTCAGAATCAATATCCTGAAGCTCAACATATCCATATGGTGACAGTCCTGTGATCACATACGGACCCCTCCACCGGGATTTGAGTTTTCCTGGAAACAATTTGAGCCTAGAGTTGAAGAGCAGAACTTTTTGTCCTGGCTCAAAGACTCTGGTTGACAATTTCTTGTCATGCCACTTCTTTGCCTTTTCCTTGTAAATTTTTGCATTTTCAAAGGCATTGAGTCTGAACTCCTCTAGCTCATTTAACTGGAGCAATCTTTTTTCTCCAGCTAACTGAGCATCCATGTTTAGGAATCTGTTTGCCCAGTAGGCTTTATGTTCCAGTTCCACAGGCAAATGACAGGCCTTCCCATACACCAGTTGGTATGGAGAGGTTCCTATAGGAGTCTTGAATGCTGTTCTGTATGCCCACAGAGCATCATCCAAGCTCTTTGCCCAATCCTTTCTTCGGGCTATCACAGTCCATTCTAGGATTCTTTTTAGCTCTCTGTTAGAGACTTCAGCTTGCCCATTTGTCTGTGGATGATACGGAGTTGCCACTTTATGGCTGATTCCATATCTAACCATAGCAGAGTATAGCTGTTTATTGCAGAAATGAGTGCCCCCATCACTGATTAGTACTCTGGGAACACCAAACCTGCTGAAGATGTGTTTCTGGAGGAATTTTAGCACGGTTTTGGTATCATTAGTGGGTGTAGCAATTGCTTCTACCCACTTAGATACATAGTCCACCGCCACCAGAATGTAAGTGTTTGAGTATGATGGTGGGAATGGCCCCATGAAGTCAATTTCCCATACATCAAACAATTCTATCTCTAATATCCCTTATTGAGGCATGGCATATCCGTGAGGCAGGTTACCAGCTCTTTGGCAACTGTCACAGTTACGCACAAACTCTCGGGAATCTTTATAGAGAGTAGGCCAGTAGAAGCCACACTGGAGGACTTTAGTGGCTGTTTGCTCACTTCCAAAATGTCCTCCATACTGTGATCCATGGCAATGCCATAAGATCTTTTGTGCTTCTTCTCTGGGTACACATCTGCGGATCACTCCGTCAGCACATCTCTTAAAGAGATATGGTTCATCCCAGAGATAGTACTTGGCATCTGAAAGCAATTTCTTTCTTTGCACACTGCTGTACTCCTTGGGTATGAACCTCACAGCTTTATAATTTGCAATATCTGCAAACCATGGAGCTTCCTGAATGGCAAAGAGTTGCTCATCTGGGAAAGTCTCAGAGATCTCAGTAGAAGGGAGGGACGCCCCAGCTACTGGTTCTATTCGGGACAGATGATCAGCTACTTGGTTCTCTGTCCCTTTTCTGTCTCTTATTTGTATATCAAACTCTTGCAGAAGCAACACCCATCTGATAAGCCTGGGTTTTGAATCCTGCTTTGTGAGTAAGTATTTAAGAGCAGCATGGTCAGTGTACACAACCACCTTGGACCCTACTAGATAAGATCTAAACTTGTCAATGGCATAAATCACTGCAAGTAATTCTTTTTCTGTGGTTGTGTAATTCTTCTGTGCATCATTTAGAACACGGCTAGCATAGTAAATGACGTGCAGAAGTTTGTTATGCCTCTGTCCCAACACTGCACCAATGGCATGATCACTGGCATCACACATTAATTCAAATGGTAATGTCCAATCTGGTGCAGAGATGACTGGTGCTGTGACCAGCTTAGCTTTCAGGGTCTCAAACGCCTGCTGACACTGTGTGTCAAACACAAATGGTGTGTCAGCAGCTAGCAGGTTACTCAAAGGTTTTGCAATTTTCGAAAAATCCTTTATAAACCTTCTATAAAATCCTGCATGCCCCAGAAAGCTTCTGATTGCCTTAACATTGGCAGGTGGTGGTAATTTTTCAATTACCTCTACCTTTGCCTTATCCACCTCTATCCCCCTGCTTGAAATTTGTGCCCAAGGACAATTCCCTCAGTCACCATAAAGTGACATTTCTCCCAGTTCAAAACCAGGTTAGTCTCTTGGCATCTTTTCAGGACAAGTGCTAGGTGATTAAGGCAGGAGCTGAATGAGTCTCCATATACTGAGAAGTCGTCCATGAAGACTTCCAGAAATTTCTCTACCATATCTGAGAAGATAGAGAGCATGCACCTCTGAAAGGTTGCAGGTGCGTTGCACAGACCAAAAGGCATCCTTCTGTAGGCAAACACGCCAGAAGGGCAAGTAAATGCTGTTTTCTCTTGGTCCTGAGGATCTACTGCAATTTGGTTGTAGCCTGAATAGCCATCCAAAAAGCAGTAATAATCATGACCAGCTAGTCTTTCTAGCATTTGGTCTATGAATGGTAAAGAAAAATGATCCTTTCTGGTGGCTGTATTGAGCCTTCTGTAGTCAATACACATGCGCCACCCTGTGACTGTTCTTGTAGGAACCAGTTCATTTTTTTCATTATGAACCACTGTCATGCCTCCCTTTTTGGGGACAACTTGGACAGGGCTCACCCAGGGGCTATCAGAAATAGGATAAATAATCCCAGCCTCCAGTAATTTAGTGACCTCCTTCTGCACTACCTCCTTCATGGCTGGATTTAGCCTCCTTTGTGGTTGGACCACTGGTTTGGCATTATCCTCCAACAGGATCTTGTGCATGCATCTAGCTGGGCTAATGCCCTTGAGATCACTTATGGACCACCCAAGAGCTGTCTTGTGTGTCCTTAGCACTTGAATCAGTGCTTCCTCTTCCTGTGGATTTAAAGCAGAGCTTATAATCACTGGAAAAGTGTCACCCTCTCCCAGAAATGCGTACTTCAGGGATGGTGGTAGAGGTTTGAGTTCAGGTTTGGGAGGTTTATCCTCCTCCTGAGGAATTTTCGAAAATTCCTTTGCTTCCTCTAGTTCTTCTTGATCAGGTTGAGCATCCTTGAAGATGTCCTCAAGCTCTGATTCTAGGCTTTCAGCCATATTGATCTCTTCTACCAAAGAGTCAATAATGTCAGCGCCCATGCAGTCATTTGGTGTGTCTGGATGCTGCATAGCTTTTACAGCATTTAACTTGAACTCATCCTCATTGACTCTCAGGGTTACTTCCCCTCTTTGTACATCAATGAGAGTTCGTCCAGTTGATAGGAAAGGTCTTCCTAGAATGAGAGTTGCACTCTTGTGCTCCTCCATTTCCAGCACCACAAAGTCAATTGGAAAGGCAAAGGGCCCAACCTTGACAATCATGTCCTCTATTATGCCTGATGGGTGTTTAATGGAGCCATCAGCAAGTTGGAGGCATATCCTAGTTGGTTTAACTTCTCCAGTCAACCCAAGCTTTCTGATAGTGGATGCAGGTATTAGATTAATGCTTGCTCCAAGATCACATAGGGCTGTCTTGGTGCAAGCGCCCTCTAATGTGCATGGTATCATAAAGCTTCCAGGATCTTGAAGCTTTTCTGGTAAGCTTTTCAGAATGACTGCACTGCATTCTTCAGTGAGAAACACTTTTTCAGTTTCTCTCCAATCCTTCTTATGACTTAAGATCTCTTTCATGAACTTAGCATAAGAAGGTATTTGCTCAAGTGCCTCTGCAAACGGAATCTTTATTTCAAGAGTTCTTAGATAGTCTGCAAAGTGGGCAAATTGCTTATCCTGTTCCGCTTTGCGGAGTTTCTGAGGATAAGGTATCTTGGCTTGATATTCTTCAACCTTTGATGCTGCAGGTCTATTCCTTACAGAAGTGGTTGAAGAAGCCTTGTTGGAGGGATTATTGTCAGCACTCTCATGTGTCTGATCCTCCCTTGGTGTCTGAACGCCAGGATTGGGTGGAAAATGGGCGTTCAACGCCAACTTTTCCCCCTTTTCTGGCGTTTGAACGCCAGAACTGGGCAAGGAATGGGCGTTTAACACCAGCTTTCCTTCCCTTTCTGGCGTTTGAACGCCAATGACATTCCTCTCTGGGCTCTTACTGTCCTCAGAGGGATTTTGAACAGTGGTTTGGTTATCCTCTGTCAATTGTTCCTTGTTTGGCTTTTTGCTCTTTTGAGCAGTGGTGTTCAGTGTTTTCCCACTCCTCAGTTGAACTGCTTGACATTCTTCTGTTATCTGTTTAGATATTTGCTGTTTTGCTTGATTCAACTGCAGTTCTATGTTCTTGTTAGCAACCTTAGTATCATGGAGCATTTCTTTAAATTCTGCTAACTGTTCTGTCATCAGGAGCAATTGTTGATTAAGCTCATTCATCTGTTCTTGAGGATTAGGATCAGTGACTAATGCCATGACTTCCTCTTTTGGAACGAATTCATTGCTAGAATATAAGTATTGGTTTCTAGCAACAGTGTCTATAAGCTCTTGAGCTTCTTCAATTGTCTTCCTCATGTGTATAGATCCACCAGCTGAGTGGTCTAAAGACATCTGAGC
Organism: Arachis stenosperma; assembly: GCF_014773155.1. Taxonomy (NCBI): domain Eukaryota; kingdom Viridiplantae; phylum Streptophyta; class Magnoliopsida; order Fabales; family Fabaceae; genus Arachis; species Arachis stenosperma. Next base: position 87,385,863 of record NC_080383.1, read on the forward strand.
TTTTTCTGTGAGCCCATAGTAGAAGATGTCTAACTGTACCCACTCTGAAAACATTTCAGAGGGGCATTTTCTAAGCATACCTCTATACCTCTCCCAGGCATTATAAAGGGATTCATTATCCTCTTGTTTAAAGCCTTGGATGTCCAGCCTTAGCTGTGTCATCCTCTTTGGAGGGTAAAAATGATTCAGGAATTTGTCTGATAACTGTTTCCATGTTTTTATGCTTGCTGTAGGTTGGTTATTCAACCACCTTTTAGCTTGATCTTTTACAGCAAATGGAAACAGTAATAGTCTGTAGACATCCTGATCTACCTCTTTATCATGTACTGTGTCAGCAATTTGTAAGAACTGTGCCAGAAACTCAGTAGGTTCTTCCTGTGGAAGACCGAAATACTGGCAATTTTGCTGCACTATGATAATGAGTTGAGGATTTAGCTCAAAGCTGCTTGCTTTGATGGGAGGTGTACAGATGCTACTCCCATATGCAGCTGTAATGGGGTTAGCATATGACCCCAGAGTCCTTTTGGACTGATCAATCCCTCTTAGGTCCATAATGGACAAAAGGGAAATGATAATGATTGCAAATAGATAAATTTTGTTTTTTTTTTTTTTGAGTTAAACGAAAAAAAATAAAATAAAACAAAAGAAAATAAAAATTCGAAAATCAAAAAGAAAATAAGATCAAAGCAAATCGAGAACAGAATCAATTAGCTAATTAAAAAGATTTTGAAAATAGTAATTAAAAAGATATGATTGAAAAATTTTTTTTTTGAAAAAGATTTGATTTTTGAAAGGAGGAAAGAGAAAAACAACAAAAAGACACCAAACTTAAAATTTTTAGAAAATCAAACACTAATTTTCGAAAATTTTAAAGGAAAACACAAAGAGAACACCAAACTTAGAATTTTTATGAATCAAAAAGGGACTAGGAACATGCAAAATCGAAAATTTTAAAAGAAAAACAAAAGCATGCAATTGACACCAAACTTAGAATATGAAACTAGACTCAACTAAAAGACTCTAAACCAACAAAAATAAAACAGTCCTAATCTAAGCAACAAGATAAGCCGTCAGTTGTCCAAACTCGAACAATCCCCGGCAACGGCGCCAAAAACTTGGTGCACGAAATTGCAATAACACTTTTGCAATCCCGCACAACTAACCAGCAAGTGCACTGGGTCGTCCAAGTAATACCTTGCGTGAGCAAGGGTCGATCCCACGGAGATTGTCGGCTTGAAGCAAGCTATGGTTATCTTGTAAATCTTAGTCAGGATATCAGAAATTATCAGGATTGATTGTGAAAAGCAAAAGAACATGAAATAGGTACTTGTTCAGCAGTAATGGAGAATAGGTTGAGGCTTTGGAGATGCTCCATCTTCTGAATCTCTGCTTTCCTACTGTCTTCTTCATCAAACACGCAAGGCTCCTTCCATGGCAAGCTGTATGTAGGGTTTCACCGTTGTCAATGGCTACCTCCCATCCTCTCAGTGAAAATGTTCCTATGCTCTGTCACAGCATGGCTAATCAGCTGTCGGTTCTCGGTCAGGCCGGAATAGAATCCATCGATCCTTTTGCGTCTGTCACTAACGCCCCGCCTGCTAGGAGTTTGAAGCACGTCACAGTCATTCAATCATTGAATCCTACTCAGAATACCACAGACAAGGTTTAGACCTTCCGAATTCTCTTGAATGCCGCCATCAGTTCTAGCTTATACCACGAAGATTCTGGTTAAGGAATCCAAGAGATATCTACTCAATCTAAAGTAGAACAGAGGTGGTTGTCAGGCACATGTTCATAGTTGAGAATGATGATGAGTGTCACGGATCATCACATTCATCCGGGTTAAGAGCAAGTGATATCTTAGAATGGAAGCAAGCATGATTGAATAAGAAACAGTAGTAATTGCATTAATCCATCAAGACACAGCAGAGCTCCTCACCCCCAACCATGGGGTTTAGAGACTCATGCCGTGGAAGGTATACAATGAAATGTGTAAAAATGTCATGAGGTACAGATACAATGTCAAAAGGTCCTATTAATAGTAAACTAGTATCCTAAGGTTTACAGAAATGAGTAAATGACAGAAAAATCCACTTCCGGGCCCACTTGGTGTGTGCTTGGGCTGAGCATTGAAGCATTTTCGTGTAGAGACCTTTTCTGGAGTTAAACGCCAGCTTTCATGCGCTGGAATTTCTGAGGCCGAATTGCTACGCCGGTTTGGGCCATCAAATCTTGGGCAAAGTATGGACTATCATATATTGCTGAAAAGCCCAGGATGTCTACTTTCTAATGCCGTTGAGAGCGCGCCAATTGGGCTTCTGTAGCTCCGGAAAATCCACTTTGAGTGCAGGGAGGTCAGAATCCAACAGCATCTGCAGTCCTTTTCAGTCTCTGAATCGGATTTTTGCTCAGAACCTTCAATTTCAGTCAGAAAATACCTGAAATCACAGAAAAACACACAAACTCATAGTAAAGTCCAGAAAAGTGAATTTTAACTAAAAACCACTAGAAATATACTAAAAACTAACTAAAAGATACTAAATTATACTAAAAACAATGCCAAAAAGCATACAAATTATCCGCTCATCAGTAGGGCATCACCGTTGTCACTAATGCTATTTTGTTCCATTCACTGTTGTACACAACAAATCGTCAATCATATATAAGAAAAGCATTAACAAGATTCATGCATATACGAAAAATAGTATAAAATGATAACACAAATGAATTTTCATAAATGTAGTTAATAAATAGTGTTGGATATGCATAGGTAAATTGTACATATAAGTAAGCATGAGTAGTATCACATGTACTTGAAAATAAGTCTATACATATAAATATATCTAAAGGAGTATGAATGAAATAGTACTATATTTAAAATTCAAAATGGATAAGGTATGTATATCAAACAATTATAGTTCAATAATATTCTAGTTGATATATGTGTAAAAATTACACGCATAATTGTTCATTAATTTTGTTTTAGTATTAAATTTTTAATTTACCATCACAATCAATTATTACATACACCAAAAGTATCCTTAGCTTAATAGAAGTTTCAGTACTTCAATTACTACTTTCAGTTTGAAACTAATAGCTTTTTATGTAGCAATTTACAAATTACAATTGGAAAAAGTAGTCATCAATCAATTGGGATTTTGGGATAGATGTATATATAGTTTATGTAACTTCTACTCTTCTAATCTCTACTCTCAAAATAAGAAGAGTCTAGGTGAATCGAATATAAATCTTGTGCTGTAGAAGTAGATGAAGTAGTCAATGGCACCTCCATTATTGAGGTACTTTGGTGATCTTGATGATAATACATTTGCAATGCTTCCAATTTCTTCTCATCCAATGACTCTGAAGCTAATTTTGGAACAATGGTTTTGCCTTCTAGCATGCTTACCACTGAAGACATAGTAGGCCTAAGTGTTGGAGACACATTAGTGCATAAGAAAGCAACATTGATCATCACCATCACCTCCTCTTTATTCAAGTTTGAATCCAATAATCTTCTATCAACTATTTCCATTATATCACCTTTCTCTCTCAGCAAACGTGCCTAATACAGAAAGTGATAAATTTATTTCTAAATTAATAAGTTAAATTTATTGGAACAAGGTTTCCCAAATTAATAAGTAAGCAAGGATAGAGAAATAATATTTGAAAATTTTAATCTATTAAAATATTGACAACATCTATCAATTATGTTGATTGATAGAATACTTACCCAATCAAGTAAAACAAATGCCCCTTCATTATGTTGATTGGTTGTATTATTTCTTCCACTTACAATTTCTAAGGCAACAATTCCAAAACTATACATCTGCTTTATCGGTTAATTGACCATGCATAGCATATTCTGGAGCCATATATCCACTGTATAATAAATTAAAAACAAACGATCAAATGTATCAACTTTATAAATTGACAAATAAATATGTATGGTACATTTCAATTTTCATAAAAAAAAGGGTTAAATAGTTGAAGATACATTAATCTATACTTTTTCTTATTTCAACCAACAAGGAAAATAATTTATTAATCAAACTTTGCATAGAAAAAAATATAGAATCTTACTATGTTCCAGCAATTCGAGTGCTGATATGGGTGTTGTCTTCTTCGTCAAGTTTAGCCAAACCAAAATCAGATATTTTAGGATTGAGATATTCATCGAGCAAGATATTAGTCGCTTTTATATCCCTATGAACTACCTTCACTCTTGACTCTTCATGGAGGTATGCCAATCCTCGAGCAATACCAACACAAATCTTATGTCTTGTTTGCCAATCCAACTTTATTTGGTGTTCTTCACGGCCTTTTGAAAATCATTAAATTATATTAAATTATACCGTATCCTATATTTAATCATTTACATAAGTAAAAATACTTTAAATAAAGAGATTATTACCGAATAAAGCACGAGCAAGACTATTGTTTTGCATGTATTCATATATCAAAAATAATTGATCTCCCTCGACACAACATCCATAGAGTTTAACGAGACAAGGATGTTGTAAAGCAGAAATCATGCCTATTTCATTTAAGAATTCACGATTCCTTGCTTTGATTTTGAAGAAAGTTGCTTGACTGCGACTATTGTACCATTAGGTAACTTTCCCTGCATTTTTGAAGAATACAATGCCATATAGTTCTTGGAATATAATAAGGTAGAGATTCACAGACAGTAGTTTTCATATGGAGTTGATTCTTAAAAAAATTATTAGATGATCTGATATATTTAATTAAATTATTATCTAACAATTTTTAATTATCAAAACTTCAGATGAAGACAACTGCAATTTTACCATAGTTGCTAAATGATTATTATTCTCAAATACGATATAATAATGTGAAAATACAAACAGAAAATATATATGTTTTTATATCTCTATATGATAAAATACCTTATACACGGGACCAAATCCTCCTTCTCCAATCTTGTTGATGATATCAAAGTTATTTGTTGCCATTTTGATTTGTCGTACAGAAAACATACCAGTTTCCAACTTTATACCGTTTAGTTCTGATAATTGAAGCATAACAAATATTAAATCGTTGCTAATTGTTGAAAATGTTAGTGTGTGACTCAAGATAAAAATCGTAATTATTATACCCTTAACTAGTTTTTAAAGTGATAAAAAATTATATGATGTTTTATAAATTTTATCCTTAACTATTTTTCGTTACAAAAAGTATGAGGTACTAATATACTATCTGCCAACTTATTGCCAACAATAATTAATATCAAAGACACTTTCACTAGAAGACACATGTATAAAGAGACATATCTAGGAGATACATTCACAAAGACACTTTTATTAGACACAACTATAAAAAGATATTTTCATAAGACACATCCACAAAGACACTTTCATTAAACACAGCTATAAACAAGAATGGACAGAAATTGATAGAATCCTTGTTGGTTACATAACAAGATTGTTTGAAAAAGTATAAAGTACCAATATACTATCTACTAACTTATTGTCAACAATAATTAACATCAAAGACACTTTCACTAGAAGACACATGTATAAAGAAACATATCTAGGAGACACATCCACAAAGACACTTTCATTAGACACAATCATAAAAAAGATATTTTCAACTCTTTTATTTCTCATTATTTTACTAAAATCAACTCTTTTATTTATTTTAATTATATTATTTAATATACGTGTATAACTTAAAAAAAAATAATGTTACCAAAAATTCTAAAATAGACAATTTTTATTTTGCGAAAAAAGAATTTAAAAATTTAAAAATTATTTATGAACATACTAAATAATTATTTCCCTTTCTAATAGTTACCTTTTGAATTTCTCTTTCCCAAACAGCCTTTCCACCAAAGCATGCCAAATATGAACAAGATGATAATAATTGCCACGGCAACAACAATTCCAACCACAGCAGCTGTTGATATTCCACTTCTATGATCTGAGGAAGCATAAATTAAATTGTTTGAAAAAGAATAATGAAAAGTTGTATTATATTGCTTCTAATTCAAAAAAGAACTAAAAACGTACCACGATAGACAGATATGGCTGATATAAGAGGACCATAAATTGATTTTTGTGGGATAGCAGTTGTTCCTTTGCCAGCCCAGTAAAGACGAATCTCTAAGGTACCATTAATCACACTTGCATTGAACGATTTTATAACATTTTTACCTATGCCTCCTGCTTCTTCTGCAATGTTGAAGTCCTTTCGCACTAAGTTTCCCTATAACACTTCAATTTCAACCTCAATTTGACATCATTATTATTATTATTATTATTATTATTATTATTATTATTATTATTATTATTATTATTACAACTAAATCGCTAGTTTTCGAAATAAATTCGACTCAAAACTTATTCATCGATAATTTTTGCATGGGACAATTTCGTCATTTAGAATTTTTGTTACAAAATACAATTAAACTTTCCAATGTGCATCAGTGCATGCAAGAAATATTTACTTTCAATAATGAGTGTGTTCAGTTGTTAGCATTATAAGGATCATGACTGTTAGTAGCATTTTTTATTAGGTTTAGACTTATGTCATATAAACTGCTGCTACATTATCATTTAGCAATGGTTGATAAAAAGCTATCGCAAAATAAAGTGAATTTGGCAGCATATGTTATCTTCTGCCGCAATAACCATAGTTTAGATCCTAAATAATGGAATTTATCTTAGATCTTTAATGGAATTTATGGGCAGTTACAAAAAATTTTCATAAGAAAGCATTACTATTTATTAAAATTTGTGTATGGTAATCTTCACTGAAAATAAAAAAAGAAAAACTAATTTTGGCGACAAATATTTACTTGCATAGCATTATGGGATTTTTGTGACCATTAAATTTTTTTTTTATTCACAATTGTTAAAAGTGTTCTTAAAAGTTTTTAACAATAGAATATGAGACGTCAAATGTCTAGTTGCTGGTAAATATATATAAGCTAAGTGATGTACTTTTAAATCTTGTACGACTATTTTATTATGCGATTTGCATAAGTACAAATTTCAGGTATATTAAAAATAGAGATCATTTAAATTATCCTATTAAATATAAAAATTATTTATGAACTTGTAGAAGAAAATCCAAAACATAATATGGTAGTAGAACCTACCTGAATGTAGATGTCAAATATACGCCTTCCAAGGCTATTGTATGTTTGATCATGAGTAAACACAATCTCAGCAAAATGCAGATCCACAATGTAGTTTCCATTTTCAAGGCAAAATCCATAGTAAGTCAAAGAAACAGGAGATGCACGTGCATTGGTGTAGAGCTCAGCATCATTGTTATTGTTTAAAGAGAGCATACTAGAATCAATAGATGGAATATAGTTTGGAGTTTTACTTTTACTGTCTAAGTAGTTACCGGTACTACTGAATGCCCAATATGTATTTTCATTGTGATAGAACTTTGCTGCTCCTCCTTCATCTGTGTCATCATCATATGTCTTTCCATTTATTATTACCTTTCTTCCACCACAATTTATACGGAAAGAGTATAAGGCTGCCACCACAACAAGTAGATATCAATTAGACCCATGTGGATATAACTTTCGAATTGTATCTAACATAAGGTGTTACACCTATTACAAATGTCATAGATTATAAGATGTTAAGTCTGGTTATGGACAATATTCTAAAGAAATTTTCCTCAATAAACAATACTAAATTTTAAGAGAGAAATATTTGTCCTACCTTTTGATACGCTTTAAAGTATATACCATATTTTTGTTATAAAAGAGGGCACATTTATTGCTTTTTATTCTCTTCATTACATTCATCACTTTTATATATGAAAATGGAATATGTATAAAACTACACCAAAAAAGTAGCGCAAATAACATAAATCATATTAAAATAAGTTACGATTGATTTTCAAAATTTGGGATGTTGATTAGAATTCGATACAGTTAGTTTTTATTAGTGGCGGTTTTTCTTGATTTTGTGGCGATTTCAAATTGCCGCTCAACGGATCAGCAACCTTTGTCATTTGGTAGTCCGCCTCCTTTGAGGCACTGACCAATTGATCTAAAACTCAGGTGAAATGTGAAATCGACTTTATATGAAGTTAATATCTGAGAGCCGTTAGATGAAGATTTAGTCAAATCAATCAAATTATCTAACAGCTCTCAAGTATCAACTTCATGTGAAGTCGACTGCACATGAGTTTCCACTGTTGTATATATAGAGAGAAAAATATTAGAGAGCCATCAAAATTTATTGTTTTTTTCCAAAAATAATAAATTCTGATGGCTCCTAACATTCTATATATATATATATATATGAAAGAGTAGTTATTTAACAATGGCCACATAATAGTGATGAGACCCCAAAATATACATCTCTAGGAAGTTCACCAAAAAGAACTTACTTTTAGAACACACAGTGCTTGCCAAACATGAAACCTTTCCGCTGCGAAAATGATGGAATTGACAAAGTAATTTAACATAAATATCACAATAAACAGTATAAGATCTATATATATCATACAGAATACCAAACTTACGTGTCATTTCGTGTCAAAGAGCTGGCAAATAAGTTCCTAGACATATAAAAGAAGGTTAATATATGCTTACACATATATATTCATAAATTTGCTATCAAAAGTACAATATAATTTTAAATACGTGTCAATTAAAATTTTAGTTGATTTCAAACAAGTATTATTTAAAAAAATTAAATGACATCAAATTTTTTAATATACTAACTTTACAAAATGAAAGAAAAAATAAATAGATAATAATAATGGTAATAGTTAAATTTTAATCTACACGTAAAATAATGACAGAAATAATGCAATGACTGCGCTCTTACGTATTTTCATGTTGACATCCTTGATTATCTTGGCTCCCACTAATGCTGAAGTTATTGTACGAAAGGTCTCTAAACAAGTTGTAGAATTTGTTTCAAAATATCATAATTTGGGAATAAGGAGACACATACGAATATTGATTAACATAAATTAAAGATAATAACGAAGAGCTAATTATTATTCTTTTCGATCAATTATATAAATTAGCTTATGAAAGAGAACTTACAAGTAGTGCTTCTTATTAGCATTATCTATCCATGTCTCATTTACATCTCCCGTGAGAAAGTTTCCAGTTAAATACCTGCATTTGGGATCGAGAGAATCAAGAAATTATTATTCTTTTGGAGTCTATATTGCTCAATGCAATATGAACATTATCATTGTAAGGTATTAGTATACAAGAATGATCTTGAAGTGACAGAGAGAATTTAGGTAGCGTTTGGTGGAGAGATAGAGACGGAAAGACTGAGACTGAGAGACAGAGATTAAGAGACAGGAATTGAAATAAATCTCAGTATTCTGTTTGGTGCAAAATGGGAGACAGGAATTAAAACAAGAATGAAACTCTAATTTAATTTGCACAAAGGATAAAATTAGAATTAATTAATTGAAATGAAAGTATTTTAGGTATAAAATGTTATTAAAGTTTCAATCTCCATCTCTAAAAATTTCAGTCCCCTGTGTCCCTACTTTTTGGAGGTACTGAAATACTGAAATTTTAGAGACAGAGACAAAAATTTTAGTACCAGTCTCTGAACTAACAAACACGATACTGAGTCTCAGTCTCTCAGTCTCTGTCTCAATACCTCAAAACAAACGCTACCTTTAGAGAACTGAAGAGAGTAATATGTGAATGAAAATTAGTGAAAATTTTTTATTATTGAGTATATGATTAGTGACTAAAAACGATGCTATGTAGTTGTTTATATACAATATATACAATATACTAATGCTCTTTCTATATATAGAAGGCTAAACAGAGTTCAATTAATTCTATTAACTATATAACTAACTTATGTCCTATACTCTCCCTCAAATTTATGGTCTTTTTAGAGGAGATTCTGAATTGGTTTCTAAACAATCAAAAGTGGCAGGTAATAGTGATTTTGTTAAAACATCTGCAAATTGATCAAAAATAAATGTAATTTTTTCTGCTGTACACATTATCTTACTACATGAAGATCCAACTTAATGTTTAATTTTGTTGTAAAGGATATGATTTGCTGTAAGGAGAACAACACTAATGTTGTCATAATAGAAAAGTTCACGCCAGCCCCCTTTAATAACTCTAATATGTTTAGATTGAGTGAGAATGTATGACTCAGAATCTGATTTGGTTTATCCGATTCCAAAAAAAAAATTAAATTTACCCAACTCTTTAAAAAATTGAATGTAATTGTTGCATAAGTAATCAAATTTTCTCAATATTAGCACCAGTTATTAGGATATCATCAATATTAATAAGGATATAAATAACTGAAGAAGGTGTAATGCATGTATCAAAATTCGCACCCTCAATTTGGTAAAACCTTTTGCAATAAGCCTGACTTTGTATTTTAAAATTGAACCATCAGGATGTTTCTTAATAGCAAATTAAACACCTATCTACATCTAATAACATTGCTATTAGAGGAGTAGTTTCGCAAAGTCTAAGTATTTGTTCTTGTTAAATCTACCATTTCTTATTTCATAGCCTGAAACTAATAAGGTTCAAAATTTGAGAAACATGTGAAGTGATCAGCTTTTGATCTTGTCATCATAGGTGACTATTAGTGGCATATGAGGATAGTGGTGAGATAGGCAAATCAATCAAAAAAGTAGAACACACAAATTTTGATATTATGTCATACAAATTTTGATATTATATATACAAATTATTTTTTTTAAATTTAAACTGATAAAAAAAATAAATAATTATATTTTTAATAGTTTTGATAAAGGATATTTGTATGCTTAGAACACATTTAACATATTTTATAAAAATATAGAGACGTTATAATATTTGTCTTGATTGTCCTTATTTTTAAAGGAACACACAATTAAATAATTTTAATTTTTAAAATAAATCAAATATTTTATTTTTTTATTTATTTCATTACCCAAATAAATTTTTTTCTATTCCAACTTTCAAGCAATATTTTTATAAAGTCAGCAAATAAGCTATGTTTAGAAGAGAGACAGAGACTAAATCAAATTACTATATTGTATTTGGTGTAAAGTATATAAAAATAAATTATATAACAACCCACAATTTAAAAATAAAATATAAATAAGTTATAATTTATTTTATAAATTAGAGTTTTATTTTAAAAATTATTTTATTATAAATAATTAAATTAATTTATAACTATTAAGTTCAATTAAATTCATATTCCTTTATATATATATATATATATATATATATATATATATAATATATATATTATGATAAAATATTTTACATAATTAAAAATTATAATTTATCAATTTATAAATAATGAAAATTATATATTTTAATTTAAGTAATTGATATCTTTATTTAAAAACAAAGTTTAGTTAATAATATTATTATCGAGTTCGATATCCGTCGATATGAGTAAATATCGGTATTTTTCGGAGAACGTAGCTTTACTAATGCTTCACCGTATATCTTTTATTGTTATGTTGTTAATATCATTATATTAGTAACTCATATTATTACTTATGTTTTAATATATCCACCTTTTATAATTATCTTCTTAAGATATTTATAACATGAATTACTGACTCAACAGCTTAAGAACACAACACGTTGCTCTTTAGTGACATCCAATCCTCCCTAATATACATTATCATAATTAACCTTAGTCTTCTTCATTGATTTTTCAACGAAGCCATGAGAGGAAAAAAGAAAGAGAAAGATTGAGAGAGATTTTCATGGAAACACAAACCTTTGGAGTTTGATTTCTTGAGATCCGTAACTCCAATAAAAAATTAAATTCGGTAAAAATATTCGTATTTTCTTCTTCTATGTGTGGCGTTATTTTTGTTCGGTAGAAGTTGATGGTGACATAGCTCCATTTCCTCTTGAGTTCGCCCAATTGGAGTTCTAGGAGGCACAGACGATTTCTAACATTTTCTTCTTCAGCAACTCGGTCGAAAAGCTTCTCTGGAGTTTCGAATATTTTGATTTCATACGGAGGCAGGGTTTTTGGTAATTTGTCACTGGCTAAATTGGTATTGGATAAGTGAATGATGTTGTGATTGATTACTGATTGAATTTGACCGAATTTATGTTGATTTTTTTGTGATATATTGATATTTGTGATTAGTTTGGGATTTGGTCTATTTAAGTGCAATCAAGAACCGAATTATTTTGAGGGATTCGGGGCTAAAATGTTGTTGGTGAATAAGTGGAATTGGTAAGATTTGAAGATGACATTGAGATTTAATAAGAAATGAATTGATGAATTGTGATATGATTTGAGATATGAAAATGGTTTGATTTTGGAAGCGGTTTGATTTTAATTGGTTTGATTTATAAATATTTTGATATTAGAAATGGTTTTTGATTTACTAGAAATGATATGAAATAGTTGAGAAATGGTTTGGATGGGACCCGAGAAAGGTGGCAAAGTCCGAGTTTTAAGGGAGATGCTGCCGAAATTCTATAAAATCTGAGACTTTGTTTGAAATGTTATTTAGAAAAAGATTGGATTGAGAAATTTTTATTTAATTTTTGATTTATTAAGAAAATAGTTATGTTTTGAGTTTAATTCATTTAAGAAAAGTATATGTTTTGAGTTCAATTTATTTAAAAAAGAATTATTTTATGATTTTAAGTTATTTAAGAAAAGTATTTTGTTTTAAGGTTGATTTAAATATGAAAAAGGTATATATTTTGAATTTGACTTAAGAATTTCATTCGGAGGAGTTTTTGTGAACTTTTAAAGCAATTGAATTTTCATTGAATGATTTTGTTTTGCGACGTCTTGAAAAAAATTAAAGAATTAGTTTTAAAGATAAAACTGGGATTGGTTTTAGTTTTGAAATTGGTTTGGAACTTCTGATTTGTATGATTTGGTTTTGATTTGATTTAGAAACTTTATTCGATTAAATTCAATCTAAGAAAACAATGATGATAAAGGATTCTAATAAATTTAAAGAAATGAGATTGGTTGTCGCTCCCCTAAGGTCTAGAGACCTTGCTAAGACGTTTAACTAATAAATGGTTTTTCTTTGTCTTTTGAAAGAAGAATTGGTTTAAGTGAAATTGTTTCAAAGGTTTTGGAGAATATCACAAAGAGGTGGTTTTGATTTAAAAAAAAAAAAAGAGAAGATAAATTGGCATGTGTGATTATGAGAATAATTGAAAGGTCACGAGAGGGTGACGGGAAGTAAATAGTATGGTGCCGATGTAAAATTGTTAAGCGTGGGCTTTGTATGTGAATGATTGTGTGAGGACACCCGTAAATATGGAATGGCTTCCAGGAGAAAGGAGCACATGGTTCAGTTGGAGAATTAGCGCCTACAAGTACTTGCAGAGGTCATGTTCGGCATACTTCAGCTGGAGAATCAGCGCCTGCAAGAGTTTGGAACCTTGTAGAGGTTATGCCGCTGGAATGCCTTATCTGACTTGCAAGTCAGATTGCGTCGGGTGCGGGTCGCAACCGACAAATAAGCTCATTACCTGCACTAGGGATATACATGCATCATACTTGTTTGTGCATATCTTTGTGCTATGTAACTTTATGATGTGTGTGTGCTGCGTGACTGATTGACTTCTGTGTTCTTTTATTATTTATGCTTATATGTCTTGCTGTTAGTTGTGGTTGGTTAATAATAGCAAAATGAACTTAATTTCTAACCCAGACCCTACTAAGAACTCCTCAATTTTCACTCCCTATCTCCATCTCTTTCAGCTACAGGTGCAAAGGTTTATTATGGAGTTACAAGAACATAGAAGATGATTTTCACAAGTTGAGTTTTTAGAATTTATTTTTCCCTCATCGTTTATTATTTTGGTTTTTAGAGGGGATAGGACTTGTATTTGAGAATCTTGAAATAAGTCTATGTATATAATGTTATGTGAATATATATATATATATCTTGTGATTAAGTGATTAAAATAAAATATTTCCGTTTTCTTAATTAAACTTTTGCTCGTACTCGCGAAGGTTCAATATTAAATAAACATAGTATATAATCAAAAGAATAGAGGTAAGTAGCACTTAAACTTTTAATGCGATCATGAGGTGTTAAAAGTTAGGATGTTATAAATTATGCATAAGATTGAGTTATGTCTCAATATATGTTTGATTAATATAAACACAAAAATAAAAACAAATAAAATTACTTAAATACTTTTTTTTTCTTTTTCTTTTATATTCTTTCTCAAATTTTTTCTTTATGTCACGCCAGCCATCAAATTTCAAAATCATATTCCAATTATCTAAAATCTAAATCTAAAATAACAAAATCCATTGCCAAATTGGGTCAAGGGATCTTGAATTCTTGAAACTTAGATTCTAACCTGTTTATGAAGATGTCTTTGTTTTCTCAAGTGCTTTTTGTAGAAGAAGCAAGAATGGAGGAAGTGAGGTTGGGGATCTTCAAATCTTACGTCGTAGAAACAAGGGTGTGTTGGTATTGGAAGTAGTTGTGACCTGAATAGCCAGGCTCCTCGTCACTCACACCATAGTTTTTGTTGGAGAGGAGAAATCGCAAGGGGGTAGGAATGGCAAAATTCTCCGAGACGCGAGGATCTTTGTGGGGACTGTCTTGAATGGAGATCCGATTGTGAGAAATTTTTTTTTTGCGAAAATGAAAACGGGGAAAAGTTCTCCTGAGGTAGGTGCAAGAACCGAGCAGGGATCCCCACCGCGTTCTCGCTAATCCCGAAATTTATAAATTTATTTAATTGTCCTTAATAATTTTTTCATATATGTTTTTTAGTTGTTTCACATGTCATATATATATATATAGACCAAAAATTCCTAATCTTTATTTGCATAACCCTTCTTAATTCATAAATCCCTAGCGTTGTCTATACTCCATCCACATCTTGCAACACCCCATCACCACTCTCCGGTCTCACTGCATTGTCACCCCTTACCGTTCCATCACATTCACCACATCATTCTTATATTCGTGGCGTTCCTTTCCACAGTTTTGTCGCCATGTCCATTTTCCTCTCTGCTGTCGCGTCCTCCACCTCGTCCATGCTTGTGCTCTGCCTCACCGTGGCATCTCCGCTACGTCATTTTGAAAGAAGTCACCACCTTATCATTTAGAATTTTTGTATAAAATTTTGCTATTTTGTATAAATGGATACTTTCAACTATATTCCTATGGAAATTGATAATTAGTCAGAACTATTAGAGAGATAGGGAATGGGATCCCTGTAGAAAATGAGATCCTATGGAAAATGGGGATGGAGAGCAATATTCTTCCACAGTGGAAAATGAATATGGGAATGAGGAGCAAATCAGGAGATGGAGATGGGGAGTATGGAGGCATTCCCCACCTCTGCCCTGCCCCGTTGACATCCCTAGCAGGGGATGAGGGAGAGGAGGGGGGTACCAGAGAACAATCGGAGAAGAAGAAGGGAGAATAACAACGACAAGTTTACATTGCTGACGACGAACGAAGGAGAAGAGTCGAGAAAGGTGAAATGTCGGAGAAGGTCACCGCTGCTACCACTAGATTCAAAGATACAGGAAAAAGAGAGAGAGGATGAGGAAGTTGCGAGGGAAGCTTCTATATTTCTGTTATCGTCGTTGCTACGACCTTCACTCTTGCTGAGCTGCTCTGCCGATGTGTCCACGCTGGAGGAGGAGTTCATCGAATAACTGCTATTGTCCTGTTCAACTTTGTTTTGTCCTCTGTTTTAGTGAAAGAATAGACTTAAAATTCAAAAGTTATATGAGGATACTTTTAAAAATAAATGTTATTAAGTTTTAATTTACGTCTCTAAAAAATTTAATTTATGTATTTTATTTTTTAGAAATATTAAAGAAATTAATTTTTTTCTCAAGACTAAATTTTTAATTTTAATTTTTATCTACTAAATATAATACTCTTAGTACCACAAAACAAATACTATTAGATTCTCATACTGTGGTAAAATTAGTTCAGTTATAAACACTAAATAAAAGACTATTGGAAAAGTATGATAAATAAGTTACATGTATGCCACTATTCGTGTGATAAGGCTCTATATTGAGATGGAATTGGTCCAGTTAATTTGTTGAAGCTGAGATCTCTGCAAAAAATTTATAAAATCAGGAAAAAAGTTACATTAGCTAAACATATTATAAGAAAAATATGTTAAAATTATGCAATTACAAGGTTTGTAAACTTGTCATGCTCCCAAGATATGTAGGTAGTGTTCCATTGATATTGCAACTCCTCAAAATCCTGCGAAAACAAAAGAGACAACACCAATCGATAGATAACATTTCATATTGCACTCTGCCTTTCTTTTTCTCTCAAATTTTAACTAGTATTTAAACTGGCGCGATACACAGAATAAAGCTTTTTAAAAAGTCTTAGGATCGAGCATTTTTATTAAAATTTAGTTAGCATTTAACTATAAAAGAATATATAATTTTATACTATTAATATAATCTCACACTATTAAAAATATTATAATGACTAATTAATAACTATAAATTACAAAATGTGCTAACCTCCTAATATTACTGATCATTTTACTAAAGAAAATTACTTATCAAATTAAAATATACTCAACAATGAACAAAGATTTCATTTAATATTTTTTCTTCTTTATTTTTTCATTATTTTATAAAATAAATGTGTATATTCATCGATTTATTCAAATTGAAAGTAATGTTATTGGAATAAAATTTGAATATTAGTTAAATATAATTTATATTTGAATATTGTTAGAATACAATTTACATTTGAATTTAATTTAGACAATTATTTTTTTATTTTCCTTTTTATTTCTTTGACACCTATAAATAGTAATACTTTTATCATAGGATACATAATAGATTCACCTACTAAATACAAATATCCTTTTTCTCCTATCTTCTTTTAGTTCTAACAAATGTATTTTGTTGAGTTATGCTACATATACACCAAAAATCAGCTACTAAAGTCAGTCATTAGTATAAAATACATCTTAGAATATAAATATACATTAAAATAAATTAAATTACACATGTATTTATACATAAATACGTTAGTGACTGATTTTAATAGCTGATTTTGGTGTACAATAGTATTTTTAATTTTTTTCTGTTTTCTCTGTTATCTTGGAAACTAATTTTGTTTACTTTCAACTTCAAATTATTTATAAGAGAATAAAATTAAAACAATAAACTTACAGATTTTCATTGACATATTTTTAAGTTGAGGAAAAGATGAATTTTCATCTCCATTCAGATCACTTATTCTCCTGCATAAAAATGTAAAATCATCAGAGTCATACCTAAATTAATAAACGAATCATACTATATAAAACTTTTGAAAACAATTCAACAATATAAAATTAAATGATACTTACAAGTCATATAAGTGTTCCAAAACTGAAATCCCGGAAGGAATTGGCCCACTAAGCCCACTCCCTTGAATTACTCTAACAAATAAATAACAAGCAGAGGCGAATTCAGATAAGAAAAGTTTTAATTAATTAACAGAATAAATAAATAAGTAAATATAGAGTTCACACAGTTGCTGAAGATTTGTCCAACTTTGAATAAAATCAGGTATCTTCCCCGAAAATTGATTGTCGGCAAGTTGACTGCATGCATAGATAAGGACACATGAAACAAAGAAAAGCATAAAATTAATTTTCTTTAGTTATTTTTTTAATTCTGTTATGTTACCAACACGGTTTCTGCCAACTTCTACCAACTTGTTTATGACTGTATTTAATAAAAGTGTCTTTGTAGATGTATCTAATAAAATGTCTTTTTTGCGGCTGTGTCTAATAGAAGTGTCTTATATATGTATTTTCTGGATGTATCTCCTTATACATGTTTAAAA